>NC_073627.1:97609041-97912071 GCF_029407905.1 Bubalus kerabau | reverse complement strand
CATATTAAAAGTATCATATGAACTGGACAGCTATATGTAAAAGAATGAAATTAGAACCCTTCCTAACACCATTCAATATCACAGTAATCCAAGTCTATGCCCCAACCAGTAACGCTGAAGAAGCTGAAGTTGAACGGTTCTATGAAGACCTACAAGACCTTTTAGAACTAACACCCAAAAGAGATGTCCTTTTCATTATAGGGGACTGGAATGCAAAAGTAGGAAGTCAAGAAACACCTGGAGTAACAGGCAAATTTAGCCTTGGAATACAGAATGAAGCAGGGCAAAGACTAATAGAGTTTTGCCAAGAAAATGCACTGGTCATACCAAACACCCTCTTCCAACAACATAAGAGAAGACTCTATACCTGGACATCACCAGATGGTCAACACCGAAATCAGATTGATTATATTCTTTGCAGCCAAAGATGGAGAAGCTCTATACAGTCAGCAAAAACAAGACCAGGAGCTGACTGTGGCTCAGACCATGAACTCCTTATTGCCAAATTCAGACTGAAATTGAAGAAAGTAGGGAAAACCACTAGACCATTCAGGTATGACATAAATCAAATCCCTTATGATTATACAGTGGAAGTGAGAAATAGATTTAAGGGCCTAGATCTGATAGATAGAGTGCCTGATGAACTATGGAATGAGGTTCGTGACATTGTACAGGAGACAGGGATCAAGAACATTCCCATAGAAAAGAAATGCAAAAAAGCAAAATGGCTGTCTGGGGAGGCCTTACAAATAGCTGTGAAAAGAAGAGAAGCGAAAAGCCAAGGAGAAAAGGAAAGATATAAGCATCTGAATGCAGAGTTCCAAAGAATAGCAAGAAAAGATAAGAAAGCCTTCTTCAGCGATCAATGCAAAGAAATAGAGGAAAACAACAGAATGGGAAAGACTAGGGATCTCTTCAAGAAAATCAGAGATACCAAAGGAACATTTCATGCAAAGATGAGCTTGATAAAGGACAGAAATGGTATGGACCTAACAGAAGCAGAAGATATTAAGAAGAGATGGCAAGAATACACAGAAGAACTGGACAAAAAAGATCTTCACGACCCAGATAATCACGATGGTGTGATCACTGACCGAGAGCCAGACATCCTGGAATGTGAAGTCAAGTGGGCCTTAAAAGCATCACTACGAACAAAGCTAGTGGAGGTGATGGAATTCCAGTCGAGGTACTCCAAATCCTGAAAGATGATGCTGTGAAAGTGCTGCACTCAATATGCCAGCAAATTTGGAAAACTCAGCAGTGGCCACAGGACTGGAAAAGGTCAGTTTTCATTCCAATCCCAAAGAAAGGCAATGCCAAAGAATGCTCAAACTACTGCACAATTGCACTCATCTCACATGCTAATAAAGTAATGCTCAAAATTCTCCAAGCCAGGCTTCAGCAATATGTGAACTGTGAACTTCCTGATGCTCAAGCTGGTTTTAGAAAAAGCAGAGGAACCAGAGATCAAATTGCTAACATCCGCTGGATTATAGAAAAAGCAAGAGCGTTCCAGAAAAACATCTATTTCTGTTTTATTGACTATGCCCAAGCCTTTGACTGTGTGGATCACAATAAACTGTGGAAAATTCTAAAAGAGATGGGAATACCAGACCACCTGATCTGCCTCTTGAGAAATCTGTATGCAGGTCAGGAAGCAACAGTTAGAACTGGACATGGAACAACAGACTGGTTCCAAATAGGAAAAGGAGTTCGTCAAGGCTGTATATTGTCACCCTGTTTATTCAACTTATATGCAGAGTACATCATGAGAAACGCTGGACTGGAAGAAATAAAAGCTAGAATCAAGATTGCCGGGAGAATTATCAATAACCTCAGATATGCAGATGACACCACCCTTATGGCAGACAGTGAAGAGGAACTCAAAACCCTCTTGATGAAAGTGAAAGTGGAGAGTGAAAAAGTTGGCTTAAAGCTCAACATTCAGAAAATGAAGATCATGGCATCCGGTCCCACTACTTCATGGGAAATAGATGGGGAAACAGTGTCAGACTTTATTTTTCTGGGCTCCAAAATCACTGCAGATGGTGACTGCAGCCATGAAATTAAAAGATGCTTACTCCTTGGAAGGAAAGTTATGACCAACCTAGATAGCATATTCAAAAGCAGAGACATTACTTTGCCAACAAAGGTTCATCTAGTCAAGGCTATGGTTTTTCCTGTGGTCATGTATGGATGTGAGAGTTGGACTGTGAAGAAGGCTGAGCCCCAAAGAATTGATGCTTTTGAACTGTGGTGTTGGAGAAGACTCTTGAGAGTCCCTTGGACTGCAAAGAGATCCAACCAGTCCATTCTGAAGGAGATCAGCCCTGGGATTTCTTTGGAAGAAATGATGCTAAAGCTGAAACTCCAGTACTTTGGCCACCTCATGCAAAGAGTTGACTCACTGGAAAAGACTCTGATGCTGGGAGGGATTGGGGGCAGAAGGAGAAGTGGACGACAGAGGATGAGATGGCTGGATGGCATCACTGACTCGATGGACGTGAGTCTGAGTGAACTCTGGGAGTTGGTGATGGACAGGGAGGCCTGGCGTGCTGCGATTCATGGGATCGCAAAGAGTCAGACACGACTGAGCGCCTAATCTGATCTGATCTAACACCATACACAAAGTAAAACTGAAAATGTATTAAAGACCTAAATGTAAGACCGGAAACTATAAAACTATTCGAAGAAAACATAGGCAGAACACTCAATGATATAAATAAAAGCAGGCTCCTCTAGGACCCACCTCCTAGAGTAACGGAAAATGGAATTGAAGTCAGTCAGTCATGTCTGACTCTTTGTGACCCCATGGGGTGTAGCGTACCAGGCTCCTCCACCCATAGGAATTTCCAGACAAGAATACTGGAGTGGGTTGTCATTTCCTTCTCCAGGATATCTTCCCAACTCAGGGATTGAACCTGGGTCCCCCACATTGTAGGCAGACGCTTTATTGTCTAAGCCACCAGGGAAGTCACAGAAATAAAAACAAAAGTAAACAAGTGGGACCTGATTAAACTTAAAGGTTTTTGCACAGCAAAGGAAACTATAAGCAAGGTGAAAAGAAAAGCCACAGAGGTGGAGAAAATAATAGAAAATGAAACAACTGACAAAGGATTAATTTCCAAAATATATAAGCAGCTCATACAACTGAATACCAGAAAAACAAACAACCCAATAAAAAAGTGGGGAAAAGACCTAAACAGACATATCTCCAGAGAAGACATACAGATGGCTAACAAACACATGAAAAGATGCTCAACATCACTGAGGAAACCAGAAGGGAAAGAGACATGTGTACCCCAATGTTCATCGCAGCACTGTTTATAATAGCCAGGACATGGAAGCAACCTAGATGCCCATCAGCAGACGAATGGATAAGGAAGCTGTGGTACATATACACAATGGAGTATTACTCAGCCATTAAAAAGAATACATTTGAATCAGTTCTAATGAGGTGGATGAACTGGAACCTATTATACAGAGTGAAGTAAGCCAGAAAGAAAAACACCAATACAGTATACTAACGCATATATATGGACTTTAGAAAGATGGTAACAATAACCCTGTGTACGAGACAGCAAAAGAGACACTGATGTATAGATCAGTCTTATGGACTCTGTGGGAGAGGTAGAGGGTGGGGAGATTTGGGAGAATGGCATTGAAACATGTATAATATCATGTATGAAACGAGTCGCCAGTCCAGGTTTGATGCACGATACTGGATGCTTGGGGCTGGTGCACTGGGACGACCCAAAGGGAGGGTATGGGGAGGGAGGAGGGAGGAGGGTTCAGGATGGGGAGCACGGGTATACCTGTGACGGATTCATTTCGATGTTTGGCAAAACTAATACAATATTGTAAAGTTTAAAAATAAAATAAAAGTAAAAAATAAAAAAGAAAAGATGCTCAACATCAGTCACTATTAGAGAAATGCAAATAAAAACTACAGTGAGATATCACCTCACAGTGGTCAGAATGGCCCCCATCAAAAAGTCTATAAACAATAAATTCTGGAAAGGGTGTGGAGAAAAGGGAACACTCTAGTACTGCTGGTGAGAATGTAAATTGATACAGCTACTATGGAGGACAGTATGGAGATTCCTTTAAAAATTGGGAATAAAACCACCATATGAGCCAGCAATCCCACTCCTAGGCATATACCCCAAGGAAACAAAAATTGAAAGAGATACGTGCTTCTCATTGTTCTCTTCAGCACTATTTACAATAGCTAGAACACTGAAGCAACCTAGATGTCCATTGACAGATGAAAGGATAAAGAAGTAGTGGTAGATATACACAATGGAATATTACTCAGCCTTAAAAAGGAATGGATTTCAGTTCTAATAAGGTGCTTGAAACTAGAACCTATTATACAGAGTGAAATGAGTTAGAAAGAGAAGAATAAACACTGTATTCTAACACATATACATGGAATCTAGAAAAAGAGTACTGAAGAACTTACTTACAGGGCAGCAATGGAGAAACAGACATAGAAAATAGACACATGGACATGGGGAGAGGGGAGTAGAGGGTGAGATGTATGGAAAAAGTAACATGAAATTTTAAATTACCATATATAAAATAGATATCCAATGGGAATTTGCTGTATGGCTCAGGAAACTCAAACAGGGGCTCTGTATCAACCTAGAGGGGTGGGATAGGAAGGGAGATAGGAGAGAGGTTCAAAAAGGAAGGGATATATGTATACCTATGGCTGGCTGAGGAGGCCTTACAAATAGCTGTGAAGGAACAGAAGTGAAAAGCAAAGGAAAAAAAGAAAAGATATAAGCATCTGAATGCAGAGTTCCAAAGAATAGCAAGGAGAGATAAGAAAGGCTTCCTCAGTGATCAATGCAAAGAAATAGAGGAAAACAATAGAATGGGAAAAACTAGAGACTCTTCAAGAAAATTAGATATACCAAGGGAACATTTCATGCAAAGGTGGGCACAATAAATGACAGAAATGATATGGATCTGACAGAAGCAGAAGATACTAAGAAGAGATGGCAAGAATACACAGAAGCACTGTACAAAAAATATCTTCACAGCACAGATAATCACGATGGTGTGATCACTCACCTAGAGCCAGACATCCTGGAATGTGAAGTCAAGTGGGCCTTAGGAAGCATCACTATGAACAAAGCTAGTGGAGGTGATGGAATTCCAGTTGAGCTATTTCAAATCCTAAAAGATAATGCTGTAAAAGTGCTGCATTCAATATGTCAGCAAATTTGGAAAACTCGGCAGTAGCCACAGGACTGGTAAAGGTCAGTTTTCATCCCAATCCCAAAGAAAGGAAATGCCAAAGGATGCTCCAGCTACCACACAATTGCACTCATCTCACACTCTAGTTAAATAATGCTCAAAATTCTCCAAACCAGGCTTCAGTAATACGTGAATCATCAACTTCCAGAATGTTCAAGCTGGTTTTAGAAAAGGCAGAGGAACAAGAGGTCAAATTGCCAACAACCACTGGAATATGGAAAAGGCAAGAGAGTTCCAGAAAAACATCTATTTTTGCTTTATTGACTATGCCAAAACCTTTAACTACGTGGATCACAATAAACTGTGGAACATTCTGAAAGAGATGAGAATACCAGACCACCTGACCTGCCTCTTGAGAAACCTGTATGCAGGTCAGGAAGCAACAATTAGAACTGGACATGGAACAATAGACTTGTTCCAAATAGGAAAAGGAGTATGTCAAGACGGTATATTGTCACCCTGCTTATTTAACTTATATGCAGAGTACATCATGAGAAATGCTGGGCTGGATGTAGCACAAGCTGGAATCAAGATTTCTGGGAGAAATATCAATAACTTCAGATATGCAGATGATACCACCTTTATGGCAGGAAGTAAAGAAGAACTAAAGACCCCCTTGATGAAAGTGAGGGAGGAGAGTGAAAAATCTCAACATTCAGAAAACTAAGATCATGGCATCCGGTGCCATCACTTCATGGAAAATAGATGCAGAAACAGTGGTTGACTTTATTTTGGGGGGCTCCAAAAACACTGCAGATGGTGATTGCAACCATGAAATTAAAAGATGCTTACTCCTTAGAAGGAAAGTTATGACTAACCTAGGCAGCGTATTAAAAAGTGGAGACATTACTTTGCCAACAAAGGTCCGTCTAGTCAAGGCTATGGTTTTTCCAGTAGTCATGTATGGATGTGAGAGCTAGATTATAAAGAAAGTTGAGCACCAATGAATTGATGCTTTTAAACTGTGGTGTTGGAGAAGACTCCTGAGAGTCCCTGGAACTGCAAGGAGTTCCAACCAATCCATCCTAAAGGAGATCAGTCCTGGGTGTTCATTGGAAGGAATGATGTTGAAGCTAAAACTCCAGTATTTTGGCCACCTGATATGACTATCTGACTCATTTGAAAAGATCCTGTTGCTGGGAAAGATTTAGGGCAGGAGGAGAAGGGGACGATAGAGGATGAGACGGTTGGATGGCATCACTGACTCAATGAACATAAGTTTGTCCGGGAGTTGGTGATGGACAGCGAGGCCTGGAGTGCTGCAGTTCAAGGTGAGGTGTCACAGAGTCGGATATGACTGAATGACTGAACTGAACTGAACGAACTAATGGCAGATTCATGTTAAGGTTTGACAGATAACAGCAAAGTTCTGTAAAGCAATTATCCTTCAATAAAAAATTAAAACTTATTGTTAAATACAAAAAAAAACTATTATATGATCAAGTAGATTTATCTCTGGGATGTGAAGTTGGTTCACATCACTAAAAAGAATTAATAATCGTATGACTATCTCATTATGCAGCTTCCCTGGTAACTCAGATGGTAAAGCGTCTCCCTACATGTGGGAGACCCGGGTTCGATCCCTGGGTCAGGAAGATCCCCTGGAGAAGGAAATGGCAACCCACTCCAGTATTCTTGCCTGGAAAATCCCATGGACTGAGGAGCCTGGTAGGCTACAGTCCATAGGGTCGCAAAGAGTCAGACACGACTGAGCGACTTCACTATATTATTATAAACAAAATAAGCATCCAACAAATACATCTTTTATGATATATATTAAAAATGGCATAAAATCAATGTATCTGAGTAATATAAGGCACATATATGACTTTCCCCCAGCTAACATCATACCCCACAATGAAAAATTGAAAGCTTTTCCTTTAAGATCAAGAGTAAGACATATGTCCCAGTCTTACCATATCTATAAATATAGTACTAGAAATTCTATCCAAAGCCATCAAGCAAGGAATAGAAATGAAGTCTATCCAAGTCAGAAAGAAAGAAAATGATATCTGTGGATGATATAATCTTATATGTGGACAATCCTGAGGAGTTTACCAAAAAACTGTTAGAAATAATCAATGAATTTTGTAAAGTTATAGGATGCAAAATTACACAAAATGATCTGCATTTCTAAACAAGGAAACATCAGAAAAAAAGAATAATCTCATTCTATTGTGTTTTAATAACATTAAAAACAATAGAAAACACTTAGGAATACACTTAATCAAAGAGATGAACGGTCTATACACTGAAAACTACAAAACTTTGATGAAAACATTGAAAACACAAATGAATGGAAGGATAGTGCTTGTTCAGGAATTGTAAAAATTAATATTGTTTAAAAAATCACACTATCCAAAGCCATCTATAGATTGAGTATAGTACCATCAAAATCCCAATGGTATTTTTCATAAAAATAGAAAAAAATACAAAATTCATATATAACCACAAAAGATATCTAATAGCCAAAACACTCCTGAAAAAGGGGGGGAAAAAAAGTAGCAGCCCTCACACTTCATTTCAAATTATACTACAAATCTTCAATAATAATAATAATAATAATAAAAGTAAAATGATGCATGCTGCTGCTGCTGCTAAGTCGCTTTAGTCGTGTCCGACTCTGTGCAACCCCATAGACGGAAGCCCACCAGGCTCCCCCATCCCTGGGATTCTCCAGGCAAGAACACTGGAGTGGGTTGCCATTTCCTTTTCCAACGCACGAAAGTGAAAAGTGAAAGGGAAGTTGCTCAGTCGTGTCTGACTCTTGGCGACCCCATGGACTACAGCCCACCGGGCTCCTGCATCCATGGGACTTTCCAGGCAAGAGTACTGGAGTGGGGTGCCATTGACTTCTCCAAAATAATACATAAAGATAGACATACACCAATGGAACAGAATCAAAAACCCAAAATAAACCCATGCATATACAATTGACATACATTTCATAAAGGGGTCAGGAATACTAAATGTAGAAACTATAGTCTTTTCAATGAATATTTTTTAGGAAAACTGGAGAAACATAAAATTGGATGTCTATCTTACATGATTCACAAAACCGTACTCATAATGGATTAAAGACATAAACATAAAACCATAAAATTCTTAGAATAAAATTAGCAAAACTGATCTGAGACATTGTACTTGGCAATGATATGATACCAAAACAAAAGTCAATAAGTAGGACTACTGCAAATGGAAAAGTTTCTGCAGAGCAAAAGAAACAATCAACAAAATTAAAAGTCAATTTATTTAATAGGTGAAAATATTTATGAATCATATATCTGATGAGTTTAATCCTCAAAATATGTAAATAATTCACACAACTCAATAGCAGAAAAACAATACAAATTAAAAAGGGATCGAGAAAATGAATACATATCTTTCCTAAGAAGATATACAAATACCCAACAGGTACATGAAAATATGCTCAACATCTTTAATAAGAGATAAGCAAATCAAAACCACAATAATGTATTACCTCACACCTATTAGAATGACTATCATCAAAAAGACAAATGATAAGTATTGGCAAGATTGTAAAGAAAAAGGGACACATCCATTTTTGGTGGGAATGTATATGACCCCATGGACTATGGCCCAACAGGCTCCTCTCTCTCTGGGGATTCTCCAGGCAAGAATATTGAAATGTGTTGCTGTGCCCTCCTCCAGGGTATCTTCCTGACCCAGGGATTGAATCAAAATCTCTTATATCTCCTGCAGTGGCATGCAGGTTCTTTACTACTACCACTACCAGTGATGATGTATATTGGTACAACCCCTATTAAAATAGTATGGAGATTCCTCAAAAAATTAAAACTAGGACTACCATAAGATCTAGAAATCTCTTCTGTGTATAAATCCAAAGGAAATAAAAAGATGATCTCAAAGAGTTATCTGCACTGCCATTATTATTGCATTCTTCACAATGGCCAAGATATAGAAATGACCTAAGTATCAATAAATAAATGGATAAAATAGAATAAAATACTATTCAGCGACAAGAACAAAGGAAATCCTTCTGTCTGTGTTAATTATTTTATAATATATATGTGTTACATTCGGAGAAGGCAATGGCACCCCGCTCCAGTACTTTTGCCTAGAAAATCCCATGGACGGAGGAGCCTGGTAGGCTGCAGTCCATGGGGTCGCTAGAGTCGGACACGACCGAGCAACTTCACTTTCACTTTTCACTTTCATGCATTGGAGAAGGCAATGGCAACCCACTCCAGTGTTCTTGCCTGGAGAATCCCAGGGACGGGGAAGCCTGGTGGGCTGCCGTCTATGGGGTCGCACAGAGTCGGACACGACTGAAGCAACCTAGCAGCAGCAGCAGCAGCATGTGTTACATTGAGGAGCAGAAGAAAATGGCAGAGGAGTAAGACAGGGATATCACCAGCCTCCTCACAAATACATCAAAAACTCATCAAGATAATGGACCAATCCCCTCAAAGCAACCTCTAGACAACAGAAGACCCCAGGCCTCCAGAGGGGCAGGCTAAGCTCCCTGGAATGAAGTAGGACAGAGGATGGAGACATAAAAATGGAAGAGACAGAGAACTTCAGGATGGGAGCTTGTGCACTGAGAGGGAGGGAGTCATGAAGGAGAAAGATTTTCTGTCACTAGGAACCTCCATCACAGGCAGGACCAAGGGGGAGCTGTGGAATCTTAGTCAGGAAAAGCAGGGACCTAGAGGGCAGAATACAGAAGAAGCTGCACTTCTCAGCTCATAAGCAGCTCACAGTCCTTAGCCCCAACCAGACAGTGGGTTCAGAAAGCCGAGAGAAGCTTACAAAAGCTCCACAGCACATAAGGTGGCCCTGAGGTACTTACTGAAAGAGGCAAGGGTACAGGCCACTGGGTACAGATGGTGGGCCTGGGGAACTGTAAGAAGTGCATACAAGCCCTCGGTGCAGAGGGCGGGCCCAGGGTGCCAAGAGAAGAGCACAAAAGCCCCATGGTGAAGAGGGTTGGAACGGGAGGCCCAAAGAAGTGCATGAAAGTTTCTGCGATGCAGATGCAGAGGGCAGGGTCGGGGAGCTGAGAAAAGCACCACAAAAGCCCCACCTAGCAGATTTCAGTCTGCAGCGCAAGGTGGGACTTGGGGACAGAAATTCCAGCAAACATTTCAGGGACAAGAAAGGGGCTGGCGACTCTGAGGATATGCTGAGAGGGCCACTTTGACACGGCTGTAGAAATAGATGTGTCTAACACTGTCAAAGCCAATTAATACAATTGGTGATGACATAGAAAAAATAAAGAATAAGCAGAGATGAATAACATAATTACTGAAATTAAAAATACTCTAGAAGGAACCAATAGTAGAATAACTGAGGCAGAAGAACAGGTAAGTGAGCTGGAAGACAGAATGGTAGAAATAATTGCTGAAGAGCAGAATAAAGGAAAAAGAATGAAAGAATTGAGGATAGCCTCAGAACATTTGGGACAATATGGAACACACAAACATTCAAGTTATAAGGGTCCCAGAGATATGATAGGAAATAGTCAATCAAGTCCAAGAAGCACAGAGAGTCCCTTACAGGATAAACCCAATAAATCCAAGGAGAGACATGTTGAGATACATACTAATTAAGCTAACAGAGATTAAAAACAAAGAAAGAATATTAAAAGCACCAAGGGAAAACCCATAAGATTAACAGCAGATCTCTCAGCAGAAACTCTGCACACCAGAAGGAAATGGCAGGATATATTTAAAGTAGTGAATGGAAAAAAAAAAAAAAAAATCTACAACCAAGATTACTCTGCCCAGAAAGATCTCATTCAACATTGATGGAGAAATCAAAAACTTTACAGGTAAGCAAAAGTTAAGAGAATTTAGCACCACCAAAACACCTTTACAACAAATAATAAAGGGATTTATGTAGGCAGTAAACACAAGAGAAAGGAAACACCTACAAAAAAAATTAAGAAAATGGCAATAGGAGGATATATATTAATAATTACTTTGCATGTAAAGGGATTAAACAGACCAACCAAAAGACAAAGACTGGATGAATGGATACAAAACAAGATGCATATATATGCTGCTATAAGAGACCCACAAACCTAGAGACACATACAGACTGAAAATAAAAGGATGGAATAAGATATTCCATGCAAATGGAAATCAAAAGGAAACTGGATTGGAAATTCTTATTTCAGACAAATTAGACTTGAAATTAAAGACAATTATAAGAGATAAAGAAGGACACTACATAATGATCAAGGGATCAATCCAAGAAGAAGACATCACAATTGTAAATATTATGCATCCAAAAAGGAGCACTTCAATACATAAGGCAAACACTAACAGACATAACAGGGGACATTGACAGTAACACAGTAATAGGGAACTTTAACACCCCATTTAAACCAATGGACAGATCATCAAAACAGAAAATCAGTAGGAAACAAACCTTAAATGAAACATTAGACCAAGTGGACCTAATTGATATTTTTAGGACTTCCATCCAAATGCAGAAGAATATACTTTCTTACAAGTGCATATAGAACATTCTCTAGGATAGACCAAATCTTGGGCCACAATCAAGCCTCAGTAAGTTTAAGAAAAGTGAAATCATATCAAGCATCTTCTTTGACCACAACACTATGAAACTAGATATCAATTACAGGGAAGAAAAAAAAAATCTGCAAAAAGCACAAACACATGGAGATTAAACAATACATTCCTAAATAATGAAGAGGTTCCTGAAGAAATAAGAAAATAAAAGATTCCTAGAAACAAATGACAATGAAAACACAACAACCCCAAACCTAAGAGATGCAGCAAAAACAGTTCTAAGAGGGAAGTTTATAGCAATAGAATCCTATCTCAAAAAACAAGAAGAGCCTTGAATAGACACCTAACTTTCCATCTAAAGCAGCTGGAATAAAAACAAAAAACAACCTCAAAGTCGTCAGAAGGAAAGAAATCATAAAGATCAGAGCAGAAATAATGAAAAAGAAATGAAAGAAACAAAACAAAGATTAATAAAACTAAAAGGTGGTTCTTTGATATAAACAAAATTGACAAACCATTAGCCAGATTCATCAAGAAAAAAGGAAAGAAAAATCAAATCAACAAAGTCAGAAATGAAAAAGGAGAGGCTACAGCAGAAAACACTGAAATACAAAGGGTCATAAGATAATATTATGAGCAACTATATTGCCTATAAAATGGACAACCTAGAGGAAATGGATAGATTCTTAGAAAAGTTCAACCTCCCATGACTGAACAAGCAAGAGATAGAAATTATGAACAAGCCAGTTACAAACACTGAAATCAAAAATGATCAAAAATCTCCCAAACATAAACAAAAGTCTATGGTCAGATGGCTTCACAGGAGAATTCTATCAAACATTTACAGAAGAACTAATGCCTACCCTTCTGAAACTCTTTTTAAAAATTTCAGAGAAAAGAAAACTTCCAAACTCATTCCATGAAGCCACATTCACCTGGATGCCAAAATGAGACAAAGAATATCATGAAAGCAGAAAAGTACAGGCCAATATCACTGATGAACATAGATGCAAAAATTCTCAACAGAATTCTGGCAAACAGAATTCAACAACACACTAAAAAGATCACACCACGATCAAGTTGGGTTTATTCCAGGGATGCAAGGATTCTTCAGTATATACAAATCAATATTTGTGATACACCATATTAATAAACTAAAAGATAAAAACCTATGATAATCTCAACAGATGCATAAAAAGCTTTCAACAAAATTCAGGACCCATTTATGATAAAAACTTTTCCAAAAAATGGGCATAGAAGGAACCTACCTTAACATAATAAAGGCCATATACAACAAACCCACAGCAAACATTATTCTCAATGGTGAGAAACTGAAAGTATTCCCTCTAAGATCAGGAACAAGACAAGGATGTCCACTCTCACCATCATTAGTCAGCATAGTTTTGGACATCCTACCTATGGCAATCAAAGAAGAGAAATAAATAAAAGGAATCTAGGTTGGAAAGGAAGTAAAACTCTCACTATTTGCAGATGACATGATACTATATATAGAAAACCCTAAAGATACTATCAGAAAATTACTAGAACTGACCAGTGAATATAGTAAAGTCACAGGATACAAAATCTATACACAGAAATAGCTTGCATTCCTATATACTGACAATGAAAAATTAGAAATAGATATTAATGAATCAAACCCATTTACCATTGCAACTTAAGGAATAAAATACCTAGGAATAAACCTACCTAAGGAGACAAAAGAGCTCTATACAAAAAACTATAAGACACTAATGAAAGAAGTCAAAGACAACATAAACAGATGGAAGGATATTCCATGCTCCTGGTTAGAAGAAATAATATTGTGACAATAATTCTACTACCAAAAGCAATCAATAGATTCAATGCAATCCCTATCAAATTACAATAGCATTTTTCACAGAACTAGAAAAAAAAAATTCCACAATTTTATGGAAACACAAGGGACCCTGAATAGCCAAAACAATCTTAGGAAAGAAGAATGGAGCTGGAGGAATCAACTTACTTGATTTCAGACTATAGTACAAAGCTATAGTCATCAAGACAGTATGGTGCTGGCACAAGAAAAGAAGTATAGACCAATGGAACAGGATAGAAAGCCCAGAGATAAACCCACACACATATGGGCACCTTATCTTTGGCAAAGGAGGCAAGAATATACAATGGGAAAAAGATAGTCTCTCCAATAAGTGGAGCTGGAAGAACTGACAACTATGTGCAAAGGAATGAAATTAGAATACTACCCAACACCACACAGAAAGATAAGCTCAAAATGGATTAAATCTAAATGTAAGAACAAAAATGAAAACATTCTTATAAAAAAACATAAGCAGAACACTATATGACATAAATCATAGCAAGATCCTTTATGACCCACCTTCTAGAATAATGGAAATAAAAACAAAAATAAATAAATGGGACCTAATTAAACTTAAAAGCTTTTGCACAGCAAAGGAAACTATAAAAAAAAAAAGGTGACGATAACTCTCAGAATGGGAGAAAATAATATCAAATGAAATTGGCAAAGAATTAATTTCCAAAATACATAAGCAGCTCATACAACTCAATACTAGAAAAACAAACAACCCAATCAAAAAGTGGGCAAAAGACCTAAACACACATTTCTCCAAAGAATACATACACATGGCTAACAAAAACATGAAAAAATGCTCAAAATTGCTTATTATTCAGTTCAGTTCAGTCACTCAGTCGTGTCTGACTCTTTGAGACCCCATGAATTGCAGCACGCCAGGCCTCCCTGTCCATCACCAACTCTCGGAGTTCACCCAAACTCTTGTCCATCGAGTTGGTGATGCCATCCAGCCATCTCATCCTCTGTTGTCCCCTTCTCCAGCCCCCAATCCCTCCCAGCATCAGAGTTCTTTCCAATGAGTCAACTCTTCACATGAGGTGGCCAAAGTAATGACAGAATGATCTCTGTTCGTTTCCAAGGCAAACCATTCAATATCACAATAATCCAAGTCTATTCCCCAACTAGTAACACTGAAGAAGCTGAGCTTGAACATTCTGTGAAGACCTACAAGACCTTTTAGAACTAACACCCAAAAAAGATGTCCTTTTCATTATGGGGGACTGGAATGCAAAAGTAGGAAGTCAAGAAACACCTGGGGTAACAGGCAAATTTGGCCTTGGAATATGGAATGAAGCAGGGCAAAGGCTAATAGAGTTTTGCCAAGAGAACACACTGGTCATAGCAAACACCCTCTTCCATCAACACAAGAGAAGACTCTACACATGCACATCACCAGATGGTCAACACTGAAAACAGATTGATTATATTCTTTGCAGCCAAAGATGGAGAAGCTCTATACAGTCAGCAAAAACAAGACCAGGAGCTGACTGTGGCTCAGACCATGAACTCCTTATTGCCAAATTCAGACTAGCTCATTATTAGAGAAATGCAAATCAAAACTACAGTGAGGTATCACCTTACACTGGTCAGAATGCCCATCATCAAAAAGTCTATAAACAAGACATGAAATTGAAAGTGAAAGATGCTCAGTCTTGTCCAACTCTTTGCAATCCCATGTACTCTATCCCACCAGGCTCCTCTCTCCATGGAATTCTCCAGGCCAGAATACTGAAGTGGCTTCAGTTCAGTTCAGTCGCTCAGTTGTGTCCAACTCTTTGAGACTCCATGAACCACAGCACGCCAGGCCTCCCTGTCCATCACCAACTCCCCTGAAGTGGGTAGTCATTCCTTTCTCCAGGGTATCTTCTCAACCCAGGCATTGAACCCAGGTCTCTCACACTGAAGGCAGATTCTTTACCATCTGAGCCACCAGATGAATTTACTGATGGCTAGTAAATATATGAAGAGGAGCTCAACATCACTCATTATTAGACAAATGCAAATCAAAACTACAATGAGATATTACCTTACCCCAGTAAGAATGGCCATAATAAAAAAATCCACAAACAAGTGCTTGAGAGAGTGTGGAGAAAAGGTAACCCTGCTACACTGCTGGTGAGAAAGTAAACTGATACAGCCACTATGGAAGACAGTATGGAGATTCCTTAAAAACTAGGAATAAAACCTTTAACTTTACAACCCAGCAATACCACTTCTAGGCATATACCCCAAAGAAGACATATACCCTGAAGAAACCAAAACTGAAAAAGACACATGTACCTCAAAGTCCATTAAAGCACTATTTACAATAGCCAAGACATGGAAACAACCTAGATGTCCATCGACAGATGAATGGATAAAGGAGTCATGATACATACATATAATAAATACTACTCAGCCATATATAGGAACACAATTGAGTCAGTTAAACTGAGGTGGATGAACCTAGAGCCTATTACACAGAGTGAAGTGAGTCAGAAAGAGAAAACCAAATATCGTATATTAAACCATTTGTATGAAATCTAGAAGGATCATACTGATGAATATGTTCACAGAGGGTAGTAATGGAGACATAGACATAGAGAACAGACTTATGAACAAGGGTAGGGGAGAAGAGGGAGAGGGTGAAATAAATGGAGAGAGTAGCATGGATGCATATACACTAATATCTGTAATAGCTAGCCAATTGGAATTTGTTATATGACTCAAGGAACTGAAACTGGGGTTCTGTAATAACAGAGAGTTGGGAATGGGTGGAAGTTGGGAGCAAGATTCTAGATTTTAGAGGGAAGGGACATATGTACACCTATGGTTAATTCATGGTGATGTATGACAGAAATCAAACCAATGTTGTAAACCAATCATAAATCAATTAAAAATAAATAAATATTAAAAAATATGTATTATATTAATTCATTGTTTATTTTAGTCTGACACAATGTTATATGTCAATTATATCTCAGTAAAGCTAGGAAAATTTTAATAAAGTAAATCACAAACCATTTGTTATCCTCATGTGATATCTCATCTATTCTCTTCCAAACTATTTGAGTGCTTCTTTCTTTTAACCCAAAGATACACCATACAAACCTTTATGATTTCACTTATAATACTTAACTGAAGCTAAACCCCCCTCATCCACTGTATAAGTTTTCCTGTTTAAATTTCTTTCTTTACTTAACTGTTAGCTCAATAACTGGAACATATCAAATGTTCAATAAACAATATCGGTAATGTATGAGGGAGACAAAAGTATTCCAATGGACACACGTAAAGGACAAAAGAAAGGTAGTGAAACAGGGTCAAAATACACTGATTAAAGAATGAAGCTGGAAGGGAAATGGAACTGAGATTTAGAAACTAATTTTATAATTTCAATTTAGGTTAGGTTGTATGCATGTGTTGGAAACTTTCAGCTGCATGATACTGTAAAAAGAGCACTCTTGCTGTTATTATCCAATTCCAAAAATCTGTTGTAAATATACTAATTAATATGAGGAAAGTGTGGGATATTAAAACAGTGTAAAGATTATACTCAATGATTTTCTCATTGACTTAAGAAATTATCAGTCAGTTTAGAACAAAAGAGACTAACATCTCTTTGTAAGTATTGATCAATCTATAGAAAAACATCATGACTAAGAGATTTGCTTGGTTAAGGCATATTTCTTATTCTTACTAGATCATGTTGTACAGGATTCATATTTTTTCCTATCCTCACCCTTACACAATGAGTAATTGGCCACCTAAGCTGACTTACTCCTTGAGTTTAGAGTGCTCACAGAAAGTAGCTTTTCATCAGATACTATTGAATCTAAAGATCAATCTTTAAAGTGCATCTTTTCTGAGTTGGACTTGAGGGAAACTCTAAATGACTCTGACATCTAAGCAGCTGTTGTATGAAGAGATATGAAATACTTAGTACTGTTAGAAGTGCCATTTTGAGTGTAGAAGCGTAATTGAGTTTGCAGGAAAACTAATACAGCAGACAAATAGCTTTATGAAGGACTTGTAGTCAGAGACAGAATAGCTATGACTGAAATGTGGCTGTGATCTGATCATGATGGAAACTGAAAAACCTTGAAGAAGTATATATTGTTACTGTGTCTAAAGGTCAGATAATAAAGTTCCCATGAGTACCATATTAATAGGGTGTGATTTTTTTGTGTGTTAATAATGTGACTCATTTTAAGATTTTTGTCTGGATCAGGATAAGCCTACTTGAGCACAGTAACATTGAAAATAATATATTTTAATATACTAAATTTTAGGTAGTATGTATAAATAAAATTTCCTTTAAGTAGAAACTCTATATTCCAAAATGGCTGAAGTTTAGAACTTGAGAGCTAAAGTTTGTAACAGCATTATAGTATTAGAGGTCAATGGTTCTAATTCACACACATTTCACATTGTGTGACTTTGGACGGATATCTTTGGGCAGGAAATTCTTTAAGCCTCTGCCCATTTGTGGAACCTGGGTAAAACTTCAAATAGCTTCCAGATGAAATGGTGTCTATTACAGAGACTGACAATTGAATATTTGTCCTGAATACAAACAGTTACAACAGCTATCTAATTTCACTGATGAGAAAACATTTCCCAACTTTTCCCTTATTGGCTTTTAGAAGACAGCCAGGAAATATAAATGCTCTTATTTGCAGCATTATTACAGCTGAGAGTAGGTATTTGATACTATTCTGGACAATAATATATAAAACAGTTTGGGGTTAGGAATGAAAGCAAGAGGTTCTGAAAAGTCTCCAAAGAGAGAGATCAGAAATGATTGACATCACTTCCCCCTGAGGCCCCCAACACATCACCATTCTCAACTCCTATGCTGAATAATGCCTTCATTTTCAGAATTGTGTCAGAATTGTACTGATATAAACAGAACTTCCCTAATGGCTCAGCGGTGAAGAATCTGCCTGCAATGCAAGAGACAAAGGTTGGGAAAATCCCTGGGTTGGGAAAATCCCTTGAAGAAGGAAATGGCAATCTGCTCCAGTATTCTTGCCTAGGAAATCTCATGGACAGAGAAGCCTAGTGGGCTAGTCCATGGAGTTGCAAAATAGTCAGACATGACTTAGTAACTAAACAACAACAATCACAGAGATAACAGTCTATTCAGCCCCATCCACTGGTTTCCAGATTGTAGGGCTGAATCTTCATTGGAAGAGGAGCTGTTGCTTGCCCTCAGCTTCACTCCTTGGGTCCCAAGTCATGCTTCAACTGCCATTATCTGGGCCATGCTGCTGCATCCCTAATCCCACACACCACTTTCCAGCTTGCACTGCTGAGTAGCCATTGTCAAGGGTGCTGTTACTGCCCTGAACACAAAGCCCTATCCCAGATTAAGACATTACACTGTCATTGCTGAGAAAGGCTCTTGCTGCCCTAAGCCCTACCCGCTGTGGTTCCTAGTTACATCTGTGACCCATTCTAGCCAGGGGCGCTGCCACTAACCAGAGCCCTAGCCCAATGGCAGGTTGAGATGTTGACCCATTATTGATACCACTATTCTAGACCTCACCTCCAGGTCCTACATTGTGGCTCTGAACTGTCATTACTAGAGCCATGTTGCCACAGGTCCACGTCCAGCTCCCCAGGTCCGGACACATGGCTTTAACAGACTACCACCCAAATTGTGCTGCTGCTATCATATGGCTGGTCCCTAGGACCAGAGTTGAGACTTTGACTTACCATTATCTCTCAGCTGTGTTTTCACTACACCCTGCATCCTGGGCCCAAGTCACCACCACAACTTCTCACCCCAGGGCATGTGACACAGCTACATTCCCCTCACCTTAGCCAGCTGGAGTCTTATTGGTAATCCCCTGAAACCCAGATATCATTTGTATGGCATATCTGCACACACTCACACCCTAGACATGAGGGCCACATCCATAGCAAATGCACTTGTCCATCAGGACCCAGGGATTGCAGAGGTTCCACATATGCCTAATTCTAGGATCCTGGTCCAATACATCTCTGTGGATTCTGAGCTTCTGCATGCCAACCCAGGATCTGAGAAGGATCCCATTATATACAGCTTGCTCCCACGGGGCAAACACAAAAGGGAGAGAGAAGAGGAAGACCTCAGGCACTTCAGCCTGAAGATCTGAATAGCCCACCTGCCTTTGACACTTGCAAGTCTTCTACAGCCTTGGCCAGGAAGATGCCCCACCATCTGGCCAACATCAGTTTCAACCAGCGGAGTGGCATGCAGATTATTCCACTGTGCCTTCTCAGGAACAAAAGATTTTGCATCCCACCAGCTAGCAACCTTTTAGCCACCTCCCAGTGAATATTTTTCCTCACTGAAGTCAATGCAGAAACACTGAAAGAGATGGCTGTGACCTCAAATGCACAATATCAAAAATACCCAACAACTGATCCAATGATAAAATCTACATATTATCTGAGGAAGAATTCCAAACAATAATTTTAATGCAGTACTTGGATGCAATCTCAAAAATGACAGAATGATCTCTGTTCATTTCCAAAGCAAACCATTCAATATCACAGTAATCCAAGACTATGCCTTGACCAATAATGCTGAAGTTGAATGGTTCTCTGAAGACCTACAACACCGTCTAGAAAAACACCCAAAAAAGATGTCCTTTTCATTATAGGGGACTAGAATGCAAAAGTAGGAAGTCAAGAAATACCTAAGATAACAGGCAAATTTGGCCTTGGAGTACAGAATGAAACAGGACGAAGACTAATAGAGTTTTGCCAAAAGAATGCAATGGTCATAGCAAACATCCTCTTCCAACAACACAAGAGAAGACTGTACACATGGAATCAGCAGATGGTCAATACCGAACACCAACATTAGACTGATTATATTCTTTGCAGCCAAAGATGGAGACGCTCTATACAGTCAACAAAAACAAGACTTGGAGCTGACTATGGCTTAGATCTTGAACTGCTTATTGCCAAATTCAGACTTAAATTGAAGAAAGTAGGGAAAACCACTAAACCATTTAGGTATGACCTAAATCAAATCCCTTAGGATTATACAGTGGAAGTGACAAATAGATTCAAGGGATTAGATTTGATAGAGTGGCTGAAGAACTATGGACGGAGGTTTTTGACACTGTACAGGAGGCAGGGATCAAGACCATCCCCAAGAAAAAGAAATGCAAAAAGGCAAAATGGTTGTCTGAGGAGGCCTTACAAATAGCTATGAATAGAAGAGAAGCTAAAGGCAAAGGAAAAAAAAAGGAAAGATATACCCATTTAATGCAGAGTTCCAGAGAATAACAAGGAGAGATAAGAAAGCCTTCCTTAGAGGTCAGTGCAAAGACATAGAGTAAAACAATAGAATAGGAAAGACTAGAGATCTCTTCAAGAAAATGAGAGATACCAAGGGAACATTTCATGCAAATATGGGCACAATAAAGGACAGAAATAGTATGGACCTAACAATAGCTGAAGATATTAAGAAGAGGTGGCAAGAATACACAGAATTATACGAAAAAGATCTTCACGACCCAGATAATCACAGTGTTGTGATCACCAATAAAGAGCCAGACATTCTGGAATATGAAGTCAAGTGGGCCTTAGCAAGCATCACTATGAACAAAGATAGTGGAGGTGATGGAATTCCAGTTGAGTTATTTCAAATCCTAAAAGATGATGCTATGAAAGTGCTGCACTCAAAATGCCAGTAAATTTGGAAAACTAAGCAGTGGCCACAGGACTGGAAAAGGTCAGTTTTCATTCCAATCCCAAAGAAAAGCAATGTCAAAGAATGCTCAAACTACCACACAATTGCATTCATCTCACATAATAATAGAGTAATGCTCAAAATTCTCCAAGCCAGGCTTCATCAGTGCATGAACCATGAGCTTCCAGATGTTCAAGATGGATTTAGAAAAGGCAGAGGATCTAGAGGTCAAAATGCCAACATCTGTTGGATTATCAAAAAGAGAGTTCCAAAAAAAAAAAAAAAAGAGTTCCAGAAAAATATCTACTCTGGTTTATTGACTATGCCAAAGCCTTTGACTGTGTGGATCACAATAAACTGTGGCAAATTCTGAAAGAGATGGGAATACCAGACCACCTGTCCCGCCTCTTGAGAAACCTGTGCAGGTCAGGAAGCAACAGTTAGAACTGGACATGGAACAACAGACTGGTTTCAAATTGGGAAAGGAGTATGTCAAGGCTGTATATTGTCACTGTGCTTATTTAACTTTCATGCAGAGTACATCATGAGAAATGCTAGGCTGGATGAAGCTCAAGCTGGGATCAAGATTGATGGGAGAAATATCCATAGCCTCAGATATGCAAATGACACCACCCTTATGGCAGAAAGTGAAGAAGAACTAAAGAGCCTCTTGATGAAAGTGAAAGAGAAGAGTGAAAAAATTGGCTTAACACTCAATATTCAGCAAACTAAGATCATGGCATCTGGTCCTATCACTTCATGGCAAATAGATGGGCAAACAGTGGAAATGGTGACAGGCTTTATTTTCTTGGGCTCCAAAATCACTGCAGATGGTGACTGCAGCCATCAAATTAAACATGCTTGCTCCTTGGAAGAAAGGTTATTATCAACCTAGACGGCCTATTAAAAAGCAGAGACAGTACTTTGCTAACAAAGGTCTGTCTAGTCAAAGCTATTGTTTTTCCGGTAGTCATGTATGGATGTGAGAGTTGGACTATAAAGAAAGCTGTGTTATGAAAAATTGATGCTTTTGAACTGTGTTGGAGAAGACTCTTGTAAGCTCCTTGGACTGCAAGGAGATCCAACCAGTCCCTCCTAAAGGAGATCAGTCCTGAATATTCATTGGAAGGACGGATGTTGAAGCTGAAACTCCAATTCTTTGGCCACTTGATACAAAGAACTGCCTCATTTGAAAAGAACCTGATGCTGGGAAAGATTGAAGCCAGGAGGAGAAGGGGATGACAGAAGATGAGATGGTTGGATGGCATTACCAACTCGATGGACATGAATTTGAATAAACTCCGGGAGTTGGCAATGGACAGGGAGGCCTAGCATGCCTCAGTCCTTTGGGTCACAAAGAGTAGGACATGACTGAGTGACTGAACTAAATAGCAAAATATTTCAAAATACTCTCAAACTGCCATGGTAGTTTGTAAGTCTCTTTGAAATCTACCACGCTGATTAACAGCCAAAAGTATTGAAAACAGGTATATCCCAATATTATATTACCAGAAATGCAATATAAAAAATTGAAAATTGGGACCTCACATAAATTGTTTGAGCATAGATTAGGAGTTTGATATCGATATTTATACATTGCTCTATTTAAAATAGATAACCAATAAGAACCTACTGTATAGCACCCAGAGCTCTGCTCAATATTCTTTAATAACTTAATTGTGAAAGAATCTGAAAAAGAATAGATACAGGTATATCTATGGTGAATCACTTTGTTGTACACCTGAAACTGACACAACAATAACTGTACTCCAATATAAAGTCATTTATTAAAAAATATGCTGTGGCAAGTAAAAGGGTAACTCTTTCTTATGCAATTGTTATCAGCTTAAAACTGATGGTTATAAACTTACAAGCTATATTATGGTAACAACCAAGAAAAAACGTAAACTAGATATACAGATGATAAAGAGAATCAAAGCAAAACACCTCAAAACATCACTACCAACAAAAACTCAGGAAGAAAGAAATTAAAGAATCACAAAGCAATCAGAAATCAATGAACAAAATAATGATGGGAAATATCAATACTTCTTTTAAATATTACTAGTTTAAATTACCAATTAAAAGACATAGATGTACTGAATGTATAAAAAACAAGATCCATTTATATGCTGCCTACAAGAAACACACTTCACTTTAAAATATACTCACAGGCCAAAAGTAAAGGGATTGTAAAAGATATTTCAAGCAAATGGAAACTCAAAGACCTCACAGAAGCTATACTTATCAGACAAAAGAGCCTTTAAGTTAAACTACAATAATAGACAATGGTTTTTATGTAATTATAAACATGTAAATTCATCAGAATTGATAAACATGTCAGTTCATTACAATCAGAACAATTGTAAGCACATACACACCAGTAATGGAGCATTTAAATATATTAAATAAATACTGACAGAAACGAAGGGAGAAATAGCAATGCAATAATAGTAGAGGACTTCAATACCATGATTTAAACAATGGCTAGATCAGGTACATGAGATCAAAAAGGAAATAATAGATTTGAATGACACCTTCAGATGAAATGCCCTAATGTACCTATAAAGAACATTTTGACAACAGGAGAATATACATTACTTTCAAATGCACACAAAACATTTGGGAAAGATCACATGAGAGGTCACACAGCATATCCTAACAAACTGAGATTATACTGAGTGTCTTTTCTGACCATACAGTATGAAACTAGAAATCAATCAGAGGAGGAAACCTGGAAAATTAACAATTATGTGGAAATTTAAAAATATAAATTTTGACCTGAAAAACAAGGGATCAATTAATAAATTAAAAGGCAAATCAAGAAATGTCTTGAAACAAAAATGAGAGCATAACATAGCTAAACCTATGGGATGATGCAAAAGTTTTTCTGAGATGAAATTTTATATCAATAAACACATTGAGAAATAAGAAAAAAAAATCTCACTTTACACTTCTATAGCTTAGAAAGTAAGTTGCTATTCGACACAGTACTAGAAGTTGTAGCCAGAATAAATAGTCAGGAAAATGAAAGGCATCTATATTTGGTTGGAAGAAGTAAAATTTTCTGTTTGAACATGACTGCACCATATAAGATGAACATACAGAAATCAATTGCATTTCTGTACACTAACAAACATAATCTGCAAGAGAAAGAAACCCATTTATAATAGCATAAAAGTACTTAGAAATAAATTTAACCAAGGATGTGAAAAAAACCTGAACACTAAAAAAAAGTATAAACCATTGATAAAAAGAGATTGAAGACCCAAATAAGTGTAAAGATCCAAGTTCCTGTACTGGAAGAATTAACATTTAAAACTGAGGATGAGCTCACATTTGTGGTCACCAGAGGCATGGGTTAGGAAGAGAGGAAGTAGGAGAAAGATAGTCATAAGTTACAAACTTCCAGTTTCAAGACAAGTAAGTACTAGGGATGTGATATACAACATGATGACTGTAGTTAAGATAGCTGTTAATATATAACTGCTAAGAGAGTAAATCCTAAGAGTTCTTGCCACAATATATTTTTTCTTTTTTTGCCTACTTTTTATTGTATCTACATGAGATGATGGATGCTAACTGTAAACTTATACCAGTAATAATTTAACACGATATATAAAATAAACCATTATGACATACACCTTAAACTTATACAGTGATATAAGTAAATTGTATCTCAATAAAACTGGAGGGAAAGTCTTAAAAAACAAACTGAAAAGACGTGGAGAAAAGAGAACACTTGAGCGCTGTTAATGGGAATGTAAATTGTGCAGCTGCTATTGAACACCATGAAGGTATCTTAAAATTGTAAGTACTGTATGATCCTGCAGTACAAGAAACTGAAATCAGCATCTCAGAGGGATCTTCACACCCATGCTCAGTGCAGCATTAATGACATTAGCCAAGATATAGACACAACCTAAGTGTCCAATACCAGATAAATACAGGAGTTGTGGAGTATATACAATAAATTATTATTATTCAGCCATGAGAAAAAAGGAAATTCTGCCATTTGCTACAACATAGATGGACCCTGAAAGCATGCTAAGTGAGATAAGTCAGACAAAGAAAGAAAATATTGTATGGTAACATTTATATATAGAATATAAAAAACAACTGAACTGTGAAAAAAGAGAAAAGAAAAGTGGTTGCCAGGGGCTGGGGAAATGGGGAGATGTTTAATAAGAGTACTAACTTACAACTAGTAGATAAATAAGTTCAGATAATAAGCTAATATGCAATATACTGATTATAGTCAACAATACTATATCATAAACATTAAAGTTATTAAGACAATAACTTAACTTTCCTCAACCCAACAAAGAAATGATAAAAATGTGCCAAGATAAAAGTGTTAGCTAATGTTATTTTGGAATTACACTGGAATATATACATGTATCACCAACATGTTATACAACTTAAACTTATACTATGTTATAGTTAATTATATATCATTAAAAATAAAGAGTTCAGGAAATGTAAGTGCTCTTTGCCAGACTTACTGCAGCTGGGGACTGGCATAATTTTCCAGGCAATAATGAATAGAAAAGTTCTGGGGTAGAGAAAGGGTTCTAAAAAGTCTCTGAGCAGAGGGATCACAAATGGTTGATCCCACTCCTCCCCTACCCCTCCAACACACACTTACCTCCATTCTTCCTATGATGAATGATGTCTTAATTGTTCAGAGCTGTGGCAGAATTCTACTGATAAAAATAATGGGATAATAGAATTAGAGACACCAAACAATTCATCATTAAGTCTACTGGAACTGATTATTCACAAACTTCTAGCTATGTGTAAAAAAATGATTAATTTCTATTTTAAACCACTGTAAGTAAGGTTTTCTGTAATATGGACCTAAATCCAAGTCAAATTGATAAAATGACTAATTTTAATATCACTTTCCTAGGGTAAAACCTATCTGCAGTGATAACATCGTCACATTCTCAATTAAAAACATGGATTCTGTGCTAAAACTTAGAACACTCTGAGAGATATGACACATTCACTAAAAATGAAAATACTGTTATAGGATTATATATATTATTAAATATCAGGAAGAGTATAAAGATGTTATTCATACCATATACTTTTTGATTGTCTTCTCCATTACCTAGAAACAAAAACAAATAGAATAATTTCAAATTTTGTATAGTATTCAAGATATTAATGAAAACTGACTTTTGATTAACAATGAACAACTATAACCATATAATACCATCTTATACGTGACCATATTAAATATCTAGAACAAAGTGCACAAGTTTGGACTCCACCACGTTAAATCAAGGATCTCTTTACAATTTCCTGATAACACATGAGAGATGTAGAGTCTCAGACTGAATTTTAAATACTTTGGAAAAGTAACACACACCATTTCACTTGCCATATTGTCAAGAACTAGTCAGAGGCCCATGTAAACCCATAAGTGTTCAAGTCAGTGTATTCCTGTATGTGCCTCAAAGCCGAAGAGGCTCAAATATTGATGAATTAGCAGTATCTATCCAAGGGCTTAGATATTAACTATCTTGGTCTCTCTCTGCTAAGTCGCTTCAGTCGTGTCCGACTCTGTACGACCCCAGAGATGGCAGCCCACCAGACTCCCCCATCCCTGGGATTCTCCAGGCAAGAACACTGGAGTGGGTTGCCAGTTCCTTCTCCAATGCATGAAAGTGAAAAGGGAAAGTGAAGTCGCTCAGTCATGTCCGACCCTCAGCGACTCCATGGACTGCAGTCTACCAGGCTCTTCCATCCATGGGATTTTCCAGCCAAGAGTACTGGAGTGGGGTGCCATCACCTTCTCCATCTTGGTCTAACTCAACTATATAAATGAACCACTCTTCTAATAATAATTTAACTTTTAATAACTGCCATCTTTTAAATTGGTTTGTTTAGTTGCTAAGTCATATTCTAACTCTCTTATGACCTCATGGACTGTAGCCTACCAGGCTCCTCTGTTCATGGAATTTCCCAAGCAAGAATACTGGGGTGAGTTGCCATTTGCTTCCCCAAGGGATCTTCCTGACCTGGGGATTGAACCCATATCTCCTAAATCTGCATTACAGGCAGATTCTTTACTGCTGAGCCACTGTTAGTATACACACACACACACACACACACACGCACATGCACACACACACACATGCACACACACACACACATATACACATTACATCTATGTATACTTTACTGTGTAAATTTTAATTGCTTTAAAATTAAAGCTTACTTAATTTTACAAATTTAAAAATAAATCACTTTAATTGTAACTGAACTAAATGCTCAAAGCAAAAGACATACAATGGTTATTATGAACACATCTATAAATAATTACTGGTAAGGGCATGGAGAAAGGGAACCTTTATACACTGTTGGTGTAAACATATGATAAGTTGGTGCAGCCTCTGTGGAAGACAGTATGACAATTCCTAGAAAACTACAAATAGAACTACCATATGTATGATCTAGCAATTTTCCTCATGGTTGTATCTCCAAAGAAAACAAAAACAGTAATCTGAGAAGATACATGCATCCCAGTGTTCATAGCTGCATTACTTACAATACCCAACATATGGAAGCAAAACAAGCATCCATCAAAAATGATTAGTTTAAAATGTAGTTATCTACATGTTATATAATATTAATCACCCATAAAAAGAAATGAAATTCTGCCACTGGACAACATTGTGGATGGATCTAGAAGGGATTACACTTAGTGAAATAAGTCATACAGAGAAAGACAAATACTGTATGATATAACTTATATTTGAAATCTAAAAAATAAACAAAATAAAATAATGAAATAAAAACAGACTCATATATAGAGAGAAGAAACTAGCAATACCAGAGGAGAGAGGGAAGCAGGAAGGGATAAACAGGAGTAAGGAATTAACTGGTACAAACTACTATGTATAAAATAAACAAATGTATACCTGTGGCGGATTCATTTTGATATTTGGCAAAACTAATACAATTATGTAAAGTTTAAAAATAAAATTAAAAAAAAAATAAACAAGGATATATTGTATAGCACAGGGAAATATAACCATTATTTTGTAATAGCTTTACGTGCTTGAGGTAGAGTATAAACTTTAAAAATACTGAATCACAATGCTGTACCCCTACAACTAATATAATATTGTATATCAGCTCTATTTCATTTAAAAATAAAATAAAAATGATTTAATATTTTGTGCTATATCATTTTTAAATTTTACATACTAAAACCATTTAAGTGAAAATTCTGCTTTTTCCCAAGATATGGTAACAAGGACAGGATTTACCCTAGGACTGAAATAAGTAAAAAAGAAAAAAAAGAAAAAAAAAAAAACAGGTTTAGAAATACTGAACCTCAGGTAGTGATGAATGTTTGAGAAATGCATGAGAACCCATGAGAAATGCAAAAGAATCCCAGGAACTTTATGACTGCCCCAGCCTACTGCCTTGAGAGAATTTCTAGGCTGCAATATAGGTAGAAGAAACTCAACTGTAACCTGGTGGATACTATTGGATGAGGAAAGGAAGAAGAGATCCAGAGAGAACAAGACGATTAGAGTTCACAGGCAGATGGCTGAAGAGAGAGGTGAACAGAAAAACTCTGGAGATATGCACAATGTGTTTCTGTCTTAGATGGAAATTGTCAAAGTTTTTAGCTTCCATGGCCAGCTATGCCACTTTCACATTCCTATCTTGCTATGTATGCTTAGTCACTCAGTCGTGTCCAACTCTTTGTGACCCCATGGACTGCAGCCCACCAGGCTCCTCTGTCCCTGGGGATTCTCCAGGCAAGAATACTGGAGTGGGTTGCCATTTATTCCTCCAGGAGATCTTCCCAACCCAGGGATTGAACCTGCATTTCCTGTGTCTCCTGCATTGCAAGAGGATTCTTTACCTGCTGAGCCACTGGGAAAGCATATTTGTATAAAAATTATTCAGCCCTTTTCCAAAGTGCAGATTTTAAAAATGTTTCTGTATGAAGTGTGTGAAAGTCTGAAAATGTACACCATATCCAGTTGGTACAAGTTTTTGTGTGTTTTTTTTTTTTTAATCTTTTTTTCTTTTTTTTTTAAATTTTATTTTATTTTTAAACTTTACATAATTGTATTAGTTTTGCCAAATATCAAAATGAATCTGCCACAGGTATACATGATCATTTCAGTGCTTTAACATTCAGTCATTGTTTAAGATCTCAAGCATATCAGTGGAAATCACATTGTTATAGGAAGACTGGAATGGTGGTAAACTATCGAGTTAAAACTTTAGGATCTGGATTCTGTCTCAGTACTATCAATACCATGCTGCTGCTCTCAAACAGGTTTAGGGATATAAATATGTGTCATTAGACTCCTACTTTTAGGAGTGGGAGACTTATTTCACTAAGTGTATTCTTGCCTGGAGAATCCCCATGGACAAAGGAGCCTGATGGGCTTCAGTCCACGGGGTTGCAAAGAGTCACACACAGATGAGTGACTAAGCACAGCACATGCATGCACTCACATCACATACCTATTTTCGTTCTATGTTCAAGTTAGGGTGGCTTAAATTTTTATTTAATTTGTGAATCCTCTGAAGGGTCTTTGTTGACACTGTAGAAACAAAAATTGTCACATGCAGTCTAATACGTTAATTGCTTAGGATAAATCTATTACCTAGTCCTATTTTATTACTTTTCTTATTGAAAATTAAAGAAGAAAATGATTGACCAAAAAGATAAAAGAGTGCATAGGTACAATAATTCTGATAAGAATTAAAAATAGTAAGAAAATTTATGGCATTTGCAGTTAGAAATGATACATGGATTGATGGAGCTTAGACAGAAGAGTTCTGAATCAAAAACTGAATCATATATTTCAAATTGTTGAAATTATGTATTTCAAATATTCAAATATGAGACATTTGTGGATAATTTTATAAGTATATATACATATTTAATTTTTAAAATAACAAAACAAATAGCAAATTTCAGAGAAAAGAGTTGATTCTCTGTATTTCCTATGAATTTTCACATCAAAACATATGGACTATAATATGCATTTTAAAAATTAAATATACTGAATATTATTTACTTCTTTTAGACTGTTGCTCAAATATCACTGTCTCTGTGAAGTATTTTTTGACTGCCCTACTTAAAATTACATATATGCATGCCCTACCTCACTTTTCTGGCTCTTTCTGCTTTTTTTGTCCACATTACTTGTTATCTGTTATTTTATGCAATATAAATAACTCCACTTTCCCACATTTAATATATAAGGTCCATAAAAGCAGACATTTATTCAGCCCTTGAAATAATCTCAAAAATTTTTTGATTAAATAATCAGTTATCTTTCAGGAACTATATAAAGTGTATTCAAAACTCACTTAATTTTCACAACAACACTTAGGACATTATTCTCATCTGATTTTTGATAGAAGAAGGTGAATTTTAGAGAGTTAAGGTAGCTGCCCAAGATGATACACATATTAATTCTTGATTTCAGAGATATGATTAAAGAAACATAAATCTGATTCTAAGTGTATGATCTTGTCCAGTAATCTCGATAATTCTGCAGTAACACTGGTAGAATGATTAAACTAGAATGGATTAAAATTGAGCTAACACTAATCATGTTATTCTCAAATGAAATAGTATGCAGTCTCTTTTAGTCATATTAATCAATAAATATAATTATTGGGATATACAAAGGCAAGGTCCTAAAAATATTACCACACAGGAGTATAATGATCAGAAAAATTGTTCTTTCTGATTTTGCTATACTATTGACACTACTTTTGTAAAAAAAATAAAGTACTTCTTACTTACACGTTTTTCTCTTTGTGTATTTAATGCCAGAGTGGAATCTTTAGAACCCACTGTAATTTATTAAGCTGATATCACAAACATCCAATTTAGTTATTTCCAATAAAGAATAATTGTAAATACTTCTTTTATATGCAGCAGTCATCCCTTTAAAATAGGGGGAAAATCTGTAGTTACCGGTGGAATAGGGCAACACATCAATTGTTGAGAATAAAGGAAATAAATATTCTTAATGGATTTAAAAATTGTGTTTGATTTTTCTTTTCTCATATACAAACACTATGCAGTTATTTTTATTAAAATCCCAATTCCTTTAAAAATGAGATATCTTTGAATATCTCTTAATTAAGGGATATATGTTGATAGAGACAACTTGGGTAATTATGAAACTATAAAAACTAGACAAAAAAAAGAAAAAAAGAAAAAGTTGTTGCTAAGCTCCTTGGCACTACTCTTGGTGATGAATGATTTTCTGGTTTTGATACCAAAAGTAAATACACAAAGTAAACACAACACCACTAAAAACTCAGTGGAACTACATTAAACTAGAAAGCCTCTGCACAGCAACAGAATACATTTTTCCAAAGAAGACATACAGATAGCTAATAAGCACATGAAAAGATGCTAACATCACTATTAGAGAAATGTAAATCAAAGCAACAATGAGATATCACCTCACACCTGTAAGAATGGCCATCATCAAGAGGTCTACAAATAAGAATTACTGGCAAGGATGTAGAAAAAGGGAATCATTGTACTTTATTGGTGGCAGTGTAAATTGGTGCACTCACTATAGAAAACAAAGTTCCTTAAAAAACTAAAAAGTAGAACTCCCCTATGATCTGCAATTCCACTCCTGGGTAAATCCAGGAAAAAATGAATACACTACTTTGAAAAGATTTATGGACCCCAGTATTCATAATAGCATTATTTATGAGCCAAGATATGGCAGCAACCCAAATGTCCATCAACAAATGAACAAAGAAGATGTGGTATGTATGCATGTGTGTGTGTGTGTGTGTGTGTGTGTGTGTGTGTAAACACACATACACACAATGGGATATTACTTTACTCAGTCATAATAAAGAATGAAATGCTGCCATTTACAACCACGTAGATGTAGTTAGAGAATATTATGCTTAATGAAATTAGTCTGATAGACAAAGACAAATACTTTATCATACCATTCATATGTTAAATCTAAAAACTATTACAAAGGAATATATATAGCAAAACAGAAACAGACTCACAGGTACAGAAAACAAACGTGTGGTTATCAGAGGGAAGAGGGAAAGGGAGGTGATTAAGAGATACAAATTATTATTTATAAAATAGGTGAGCAACACAGGCATATCGTATAGCACAGGGAATTATAGCCATTATCTTATACTAAATGTTGACAAAATATGATCTATAAAATTATGAATCATTATGTTGTGCTCCCCAAACCAGTAGAGTATAAATCAACTATACCTCAATAAATAAATAAACAAAAAGAAAAAAAAATGTGGTCATATATGCACAATATTATCCAGCCAGAAAAAATCTTGCCATTTGCAACACTGTGGATATACAGACGTTAAAGACATTATGCCAAGGGAAGTAAATCAGAGAAAGAGAAATGCCATATGATCTTACTTACATGTGGAATCTTAAGTGAAAGTGTCCCAGTTGTGTCCAGCTCTTTGCAACCCCATGGACTATACAGTCCCTGGAATTCTCCAGGCCAGAGTACTGGAGTGGGTAGCCATTCCCTTCTCCAGGGGATCTTCCCAACCCAGGGATCTAACCCAGGTCTCCTGCATTGCAGGCAGATTCTTTACCAGCTGAGCTACCAGGGAAGCCCTTGCAATCAAAACAAAACAAACAAAAATGAATGTGTAGATATAGAGAACATACTGGTGGTTGTCAGAGGTGAGAGGTAAAGAAGGTCAAAAAGCACGAATTTTCTACTTATAAAATAAATAAGTCATGGGGATATAAAAGGCAGCTTAGTGACTATAGTTAATAATACTCTACTGCATATTTGAAAGTTGCCAAGAATAGATTTTTAAAAGATCTCATTACAATAAAAGAAATTTATAACCATGTATTGTGTCAAATATTGTGATCATTTTGCAATATATACAAAATTGAATTATTACTTGGTATATCTAAATCTAATATGTTTCATGGCAACTATATCACAATTTTTAAAGTTTATATTAAAATATTAGGTATGTATTAAAATAAAAGGCATGGTATCATAGAATAAAATCCAAGTAATCTAAAAAAAGTCAATAAACTATTGCCCCCCTTTCAAATTACATATCTGTGTGAAGCCAAATTATTTCTAATACCTTAACCAGAATAGCATATTGCAAGAGACTGCATGTGGAAGCAGATAAGCCAGACACCAAATAGATATGAAAAAATATAATCCAACACTCAGTAAATTTTTGTTATGGAAAATAGTTACTATTTATAAAATATATTATTTATCTTAACATTTAATATAATCTTTTTGTCCATATAAGATCAATTTGTAGAAAATTTTAACAATTAGTGGCTTTGATTTTGTAGTACATTAAATATGGACATAATCAACATAAAACTCTTAGAAGTGCTCTATTTTTAAGGGAGCAAAGGACTCCTGAGACCAAAATATGGAAGAACTTCTGATACAGATCATTTATTAGGTTCAGAGTGATATCATCAACCATGAATGATGAAATTTACTTAGAAGAAATTGAACAGAGTGATTTAAATGAAGACTTTTTGTTTTTTTAAATAGAAAATAAATCTCTTTCCCCAGAAGAGAGGCAAAATGAATATTAAAATAGAGGCTATAGACATACTTTAATTCTGATCTGAGATGCCTTTAATATTGAAGGGACAGAATTGGATTGAATTTGATGGAATCTGGTTAATCAATTTCTTCTTGGCATTATATAGAGACTGGTTTGTCAAAAGTTCATTTAGCTAAGTTAAACACAAGGAGATCGTTAACAGAGCCCAGCTTGAAAATATCAAAATGGTAAGAACTTGGCAGAAATCTTCAGCTATTCATCAGGAATACAAAGATCACCTATAGATATAAGAAAAATAGCAACAGAATTTAGCTTTAAGCATCTGAAAACAGAGTGTGGAACCCTATACTGTTACCTACAGTGATTGTGAGTATATCACAGTCAGGGCCCTGGATCCAGGCCACAGTGGATCCAGTGAAATAGAATACCCCAAAATAACTTGTTAGCTTAACAAGTGATGCTGTATCCTAATGGTGAGTTTTAGGGAGAAAGATTACCTCAAAATCTTTTGATGAATCTTGAGTTTGTTCTTTTTTTAATCTTTAACATTCAGGATATTTTTAGATCTCTAATCTGACTTCTCTAGGGCTTGGACAAATTGGCCTAGACAGTCCGAGTAGATGAAAACTTGAAAATAATCAACATAGCCAGACCTTATGAGTTAGAGAATGACAACTTCAGCCTTCCTTAAGCAAGTTAATTCTAAAGATTGCACTGTAAAATAAGGACTATGCTCAGCTGATTTTTCTGTTCCCTGAGAAATAATGTTCCTTTTATTTACGTATGCCATGCTAAGTCGCTTCAGTTGTGTCCGACTCTGTGCAACCCTATGGATGTAGCATGCCAGGCTCCTCTGTCCATGGAATTCTCCAGGCAAGAATACTGGAATGGATTGCCATTCCCTTCTCCAGGGGATCTTCCGGACCCAAGGATCAAGCCCTTGTCTCTTATGTCTAACCTACATTGGCAGGTGGGACTTTTTTACCACTAGCACCACCTGAGAAGCCCAAAACATATGTATATGTAGAAATTAAAAACAATCGATATGTGAAGGCAGTATTAATAAAGTTTAGCCCTCCAATGTTAACAAAAGGAACTGATAGGACAAAAAGTTAATTTTAAAACTAGTGTTATTTTCAAAACAAATCGAGTTACAAACAGTAAAGGTTTTCTATTTAAAAAGTATTTCTTTCTCCATAGACTTGATATATATGTTTTTTCTGTGCTTTTTTTTTTGTTTTAGCTTTAATAAAAACTTTAATTCTATAACATTTATCTGACATTTAATGTCAAAGTCATATTTAAATGGATTTTTACTCTAACCAGAGCTTCCCCTTGTGGCTCAGCCTATACAGAATCTGCCTGCAATGCGGAAGACCTGGGTTCAATCCCTGGGTTGGCAAGATCTGTGGAGAAGGGAAAGGCTACCCACTCCAGTATTCTGGCCTGGAGAATTCCATGGACTACAATCCATGGGGTCGCAAAGAGTCAGACACAACTGAGTGACTTTCACTTTCACATTTCACTTTACTCTGTCAAGTACTTATGTATTAAGCCTTTGGAAGAAGAACAAGCTGAATCTTTTTTCCTTCTTTCTATGACTGTAGAGTATTGGAAAACTACCTTCACCCCATAAACTATCAAATTATTTTGTACTCATAGGCTTTTTCTTTTTTTTATGATGCTTCAAATACAAATTTTAAAGGATTTGATTTTACAAATAAAACAAAACCAATTTTACTTTTACTGAGAAATATCTGACAGAACACCCTTCTGATTTTGAACTATTAAGCTCATAATAACAGTTTCAATATTCTTCTGTGTGCCATAAAATGTGATGTAATTCCAGATTATATCCATAGAAGTTAAAAAAAAATGGGGGGAAACTGAATACCTTAGAAGTTGGGCTCAATATAGAGTTGAGTTAGTATTAAAATATTGAATTAATATTTATAATATTGATATTATATTAATAATATATTAATCAGCAATGATACAATTATTATAATATATTTATAATATTAAAATATTAAATCATTAAAATACACTTTATAAAGAATTTTAAACATTTTATACTTTATAAAGATTTTTATTCTTTATATTTTATAAAGAATTTTAAGCATTTCATTAGGTCTTCTAAATATGTCTAATAGAGTAAACATAGAAAATATAGCTAATATTTTTATCAGAAAACCTTTTACACATTGTATTCCCACTAGCAGTATGGACAACACATAGGTGGTTTTTCCCATGTGGTTCATTTAAGTTGTACAAAGACTCAGACAGAAAAAGATGTAGCAAGAATCCTGAAATAGTGAGATTCTGCCAACAAAGATTTAGTTGCAATAGCCCGCTTTCTTTATACACTCATTCCTCCAAGTTTTATGACACATTGGTCTTTTACAGTTGTAATTATGTCTGACTTTTAGTTTGCTCATCCATTTAGCTTAGTACTTCCTTTGACACTTTGTGGTCATGGCTTTTAATTACATTTACTGAGCCCACCCTTTTGCCTGTTTTGGATCTGAGTTTTTCTTACTAATTCTCCAGAGCTAACTTCGGTTTTTCCTTAACCAGTGTTTAAGATATTTTGATTTATTGCTGTAAACAAGAGCAGCAGGACAAATGAAAGAAATTCTCATATTTTGTGCATCAGCTAGCAGCACAATTCATGAATTTGTGTTATACAGTTACAGAAAACATTGCAGCAAATTTATAGGCAAGCCCACTACTTGTATATCCCAGATGCAATATATTACTGATTTTTTCATATTCTGGTCTTACTGAATATTATCATAATTTTTAAAACATTAGCATCAGTAAATAAAATGATGTTTCCTTAGTATTTCATAAAGTTGTTCACAAGGAGGCTAGCAAAAATTAGATTTTCTTGAACATTTGATAAACTACGAAATATATTTTTATACTGAATTTGGCAATGACACTTTTCTTACAGTCTACCTAAGTACTGGTAAATTTATTGATCTATTCAAGGAACCAACATTAGACTTAATTGTCTTCATTATTGGTATATAAATATACTGATTTTTTTTCTTTTATACTTACTATTTCCTTCCTTCTCCATATTTTGGGTTACTTTTCTTTTCCTAACTTCCTTAAGAAAAATATTAGATTGACTTTGGAGCTTTCTTTCTTTTATACAAATATTTAAACCTCTCAACTTCCCTTTAGGTACTGTTTTAGCTGAATCTCACAAATGATATATTACATTAGCAAATTATTTTATTTTTCAAATGAACTTGACCCATTGATATTTTTACATATATGTGGCCTAATTTTAAAATATTTTTAATAAACATCTTATTGTTTTAATCTCTAGTTTCTTTTCACTGGATTCAAAGAATATACATGATAGGACTTTAGTCATTTAAAATGTATTAGATATATTTATGTAGTGACATTTATCTATCCGAATTTGGCTTAATGTTTTTAGAATTGGCACAAATTAAAATATTCACATTTAACATTTCAGAGACAAATTAGAATTAGTTCTGTATTACTTCATATAATACATAAGAAATTTGCAGTACTCTAAGTTTTTTCACCTTTGACTTTATGTACTAGTTCAGGCATTGACAAATTACATACCACAGGCCAAATCTGGCCTGTGATGTCTTTGTACAGCCTCAAGCTAAAAATGGCTTTTACTTTTTACATGAGCATGAATTTTGAAGACAGAAGAAGAAAAGAGAAGAGGAGAGGGGGAGAATGAAAATTCAACAGAGATTACGAGTGGTCTATAAATTTAGGATTTATAGACCATTTATAATCCTAAATTTATAGACCACTGGACCCTTTACAGAAAAAAATGTACTTACTTCTGACACACACACATTGATGGTGTCAATATGGGAATTAAAAGTCATAAGTATTCATATATACTTTAAACTATTAAGATGAACATTGCCTGTAATTTTACCTACCAATTCTATAAAGAAAGAAGAAACCCTTAGATTTATAAGGTTGCCATTCTGCTGCTTTAAAAATATCCCCCACCTAGGGAGAATGAATACATGTATATGAATGGCTGAGTCCCTTCACTCTTCACCTGAAACTATTACAACCTTGCTATTTGGCTATACTCCAATACAAAATGTTTTTGGTGTTTAAAAAATAAATAAAAATAAAATAAAATCCCCCATCCAAACACCAGACTTTTTTTTAGCTATTTTCTTTGATGCAATACTACTATTGCCTTGAATAGTTCTTTTTTTTTTTTTTTTGCCTTGATTAGTTCTTAATTATTTTTATTTTACAGTAAGCATGATATAGGTAAATTTGTACAGTGTTATTGTTTTAGGTTGTATGTAATAAAAAAGATTTTTGGCCTTCATCTTAGTCCTTGAGAAGTAGACCCTAAACATTTGGAATTTTCAAAATGATAAAAGTGTCTGTGTTATTCATGGTGGGCCCAGATAGTTTATTGCCAACTAAAAGACTTAGGATGAGGAAATGCCATTCCGGGAGAGACAACAGTCTGATTAAAGGATTGGGACTTTGAGCCACATGGTAATCGCTTGACCTCCAGAGAGTGGAGATAAGCTGGATTAAGGACATAGTTGAACTTAATAGCACTCAATTAATTCACTGGTTGTCATTGACATCTATTTATTACTTGATCAAACTACAGCAGAATGCACATTCTTCTCAAGTTCACATGGAGCATTTACCAAGGCAGACTACATTTGGGGCTATAAAATACACCTTAACCATTTTTAAAGGATATAAATCATACAATATAGAACACAATGAAATTAAAACAGACATCAATAAAAGAAAGTGTTAGACCCTCAGTCATGTCCAATTCTTTGTGACTCCATGAACTGTAGCCCACTAGGCTCCTCTGTCCATGGAATTTTCCAGGCAAGAATACTGAAGAGGGCAGCCATTCTCTTCTCTAGGGGATCTTCCTGATCCAGGGGTCAAACCTGGATCTCCTGCACTGCAGGCAGATTCTTTACCATCTGAGCCACCAGGGAAGCCCAATAAAAGAAAAATAACTGAAAAATCCCAAAATATGTGGAGATAAAATATCACATTTCTAAGTAACACATGGATCAAAGAAGAAATCTCAAAAAGTTAAAATTATTTTAAGAAAATGAAAATAAAACATCAAAATGTATGGGATAAGCAAAACAAGTGATTACAAGGTAACTTATAGCACTGGATCCATGTATTAGAAAAGATAAATCAAAAAATTCTAAGCTTCCACCTTGTGCTGTGCTCAGTTGCTTCAGTTGTGTCCAACTCTGTAACCTGTGGACTGTAACCCACCAGGCTCCTCTGTCCATGGGGTTCTCCAGGCAAGAATACTGGTGTGAGTTTCTGTGCCCGCCTCCAGATCTTCCTGACCCAGGAGTTGAGTCCATATCTACAGCATCTCTTGCATTGCAGGCAGGTTCTTTACCCACTGAGCCACCTTGGAAGCCCTTAGAAAAATCAGAAAAAGAAGAGCAAATTAAAACCCAAGTTAGAGCAAAAAAAGAAATAATAAAAATTAGAGTAGCAATCAATAAATTTGAAAATAGAAATAAAGAAAGAAAATCCAGAAAACCTAAAGCAACTTCCTTGAAAAGATCAATAATTTTGCTAAGCTTCTAGCCAGGCTAAGGGAAAAAAAAAAAAAAAAAAAAGGCACAAAATAACAATACCAGCAATGAAAGAGATGATATCACTGCAGATTCTACTGGACTTTAAAAGGACAATAAAGAACAAAGTTGGAGGAATAAAGCTGTGCAACATTAAGATGTACTCTAAAGCTACTATAGTAATCAAGACATGTGATATTGGTGAAAGAAAAGACATATAGGTCAATGAAACAGAATAGAGAGCCAATAAATAGACCCACATAAGTGTAGTTGACTCATCTTTGACCAAGAAACAAAGGCAATACAGAGGAGCAAGGATAATGGAATATTTTTCCGTGCTAAAACGAAATCAAGCCATGAAAAGACACAGAGGAATCTCAAAGGCTTATTACTAAGGGAAAGAAGCAAATCTGTGAAAGCTATAGATTGTATGATTCGAACTCTATGACCTTCTGGAAAAAGAGAAACTATTAAGACAGTAAAGATCACTATTTGCCAGAGGTTACTGGAGAGGGAGGGATGAATATGCAGAGTACAGAAAAAATTTAGAACAGTGAAAATATTCTGCATGATTTTATAATGGTGAATACATATGATTAAATATTTGTATAAGCTTTTTGCATGTACAGCACCTCGAGGGAACCCTGAGGTAAACTACAGACATTGGGTGATGATGATGTGTCAAATTAAGTTCATCTTTGGTATTAAAAAAAAAAGTATCATTCTGTGAGTGATGCTGATTATGAGGGAGGCTCTGCATATGTGGGGGTAGTAGCCAAATGGGAAGTCTCTGTACTTTCCTGTCATTTTTATAGTACATATCTAACTGCTCTAAAAAAGAAAGTATTAAAAAAAAAAAAAAAAAAGAGCAGCAGCTGCCAGAGATGAACAGAGACAGATGCCAGAAACAGGGAGAGATGAAAAGGCTGAGAATAGAGAATTTTCAGGGTACTGAAATTACTCTGTATAATATTACAATGTTCTCATACACTTTTCAGAAGCCATGGAATGTACAATTCCAAGTGAAAGTAAAAAGTGTTAGTTGCTCAGCCATGCCCCCCTTTTTGGGACCCCGTGGACTGTATGTAGCTCAGCAGTCTCCTCTGTCCATGGATTCTCCAGGCAACAATACTGGAGTGGATTGCCATTTCCTTCTCAGGGGATCTTCCCAACCAGGGTTTGAACCTGGGTCTCCTGAATTGCAGGTGGACTCTTTACCATCTGAACCATCAAGGAATGAATCCCTAATATAAAATATGAGCTTTGAGTGATAATACCGTGTCATGAAGTTTCATAATTCTAGCAAAGGTATCACTCTGGTTGGGGAAGTTGATAGTGGTAAGGCTTTGCATATGTGGAGTAGGGAATATATGAGATCTCTATGCTTTCCATTTAATTTTGTTGTCAACTTAATAAAAGGGCTTTAAAAATTGACTATTGTAAAAGTAAGTGTAACACTTTCCTGTGTTCTATGAGTTTTCCTGAGTGAGTGAAGTCGCTCAGTCATGTCCGACTCTTTGCAACCCTATGGACTGTAGCCCACCAGGCTCCTCCCTCCATGGGATTCTCCAAGTAAGAGTGCTGGAGTGGATTGCTATTTCCTTCTCCAGGAAGGAAATGAGTTTTCCTACTGAATTAGAAAACTGGTATAGATAGTAGGGGGCTTCCCTGGTGGCTCAGTGGTAAAGAATATGCCTGCCAATGCAGGAGATGTGGGTTTGATCCCTGGATTGGGAAGATCTCCTGGAGAAGGAAATTGCTAACAACTGCAGTATTCTTCCCCGGGAAATCCTATGGACAGAGGAGCCTGGCGGGCTACAGTCCAAGGGGTCACAAAAGAGTTAGACATGACTCAGCGACTTCATTTTGACTTTTCACTTTCATGCATTGGAGAAGGAAATGGCAACCCACTCCAGTGTTCTTGCCTGGAGAATCCCAGGGACGGGGGAGCCTGGTGGGCTGCCGTCTCTGGGGTCGCACAGAGTTGGATGCAACTGAAGCGACTTAGCAGCAGCAGTAGCAGTGACTAAACAACAACCACACAGATAGTGGGAGATCTTAGTATCAAATGTGAGTGGCTTTAGGACCCCTCACTCTTTTACCTGGTATCTAAAGTGAAGTCTGCCTTGTGGAATATTGTATCCTTAACTTGAAACGCAGATGGTGACTGCAGTCATGAAATTAAAAGATGCTTACTCCTTGGAAGGAAAGTTATGACCAACCTAGATAGCATATTCAAAAGCAGAGACATTACTTTGCCAACAAAGGTCCATCTAGTCAAGGCTATGGTTTTTCCTGTGGTCACGTATGGATGTGAGAGTTGGACTGTGAAGAAGGCTGAGCACTGAAGAATTGATGCTTTTGAACTGTGGTGTTGGAGAAGACTCTTGAGAGTCCCTTGAACTGCAAGGAGATCCAACCAGTCCATTCTGAAGGAGATCAGCCCTGGGATTTCTTTGGAGGTAATGATGCTGAAGCTGAAACTCCAGTACTTTGGCCACCTCATGAGAAGTGTTGACTCATTGGAAAAGACTCTGATGCTGGGAGGTATTGGGGGCCAGAGGAGAAGGGGACAACAGAGGATGAGATGGCTGGATGGCATCACTGACTCGATGGACGTGGGTCTGGGTGAACTCCGGGAGTTGGTGATGGACAGAGAGGCCTGGCATGCTGCAATTCATGGGGTCGAAGAGTCGGACACGACTGAGCGACTGAAGTGAACTGAATTGAACTTGAAAAGGATGGCCTAACACCAAGTATTTGGTTTCAAAAGTAATTGCAGATTGAAACAAGATAAAATAGAAGGCAATGAAACTGAGCATGAATGTCAAATCACTTCCTGATGATTGTCTTTATTTCAGTTTCTTCTAAAACTATCATTGACTTCCTGTTTTCATTTCACAGTGAAATGATGAGGACTGTATCCCCCAAACTTTAATACTCCCAAGGAAGAATTACCTTCATTTTCACTAAAAACATGCTAAGGCAATAGGAAATTGTGTATGATAAATTATTTTTCAAAAATTACATGAACATACTATGTTATAGGTCCCTGGGAGGATTAAATTAATTCCCTATGCTCTTACTGTTTTTACAAAAGTCCTGAGAACCCAGCTTGTCTTCCAGTTCCTTAATAGTTGATACCATTCACTTTATCTTTAATAGTATCTTATGTCTATCTGACAAATATTTAAGTTTGGAGAATTTCTTTCTTATTGAGGTATAGTTCATTTACAATATTGTATTAGATGTATTGTTTCAGATATACAGCATAGTGATTCAATATTTGTTTAAAGATTATACTCCATTTAAAGTTATTACAAAAGAATGACTATAAAATCTCTGTGCTGTACAACACATCCTTGTTGCTTGTCTATTTTATACATGGCAGTTCGTATCTATTCAATAAATTTTTTAGAGAACTTCAGTAGTATACTCAATGCAAATAAAAACATTCAAATTTATTATATTTGTATAATCATATTGCCACCTAGATATGTAAGATTTAAACTAAAACAACTTTATAATTACAAATCATTGAAAGTAGTAAAATTAAAACATACATATATTTCATGTCAACTATAAATGAAGAAAATTTAAGTTTACAAAGTTAACTTGGTGGCACTCAATTCTTTTGTTCCTTTGACAAGGTTTGTTTCAAACTGTTATCTTTCTAGGGATGCAACAGTGAGCATAGGCAGCCATGTTCTAGGATTTTTAGAGCTTACATTTTACTGAAAGGAACAGTCAGTATCAATAATTGCAATAACTGCCTAATTATAAATTTTGATAAGAACTATGAAGGGAATATACATTGTATCAAAACATCTCATTATAGGGACTTGGCTTTGAAAAATGGAAGTCTGCAAGTGAGGTAATAGGTTTGCTGCAAGAGCTCAAAGATGAATCAAGTAAATCATCCATACAGAATTTAGGAAGACTATCATGACAGGAAAGTGTGTGTCATGTTCAAGGACCAGAAAGAAAGTTGCTGTTCTTGGGAAAAATAGAGATTTGTGACTTGATGGGAATAGGCTGGAGGAGAAGTTCAAGACCTAGCTCAGAAGGTCATAAGAAACCATCTTCAGTCTTCTGGTATTTTTCTCTAGAGCACTGGGAAGCTATTAAAGGTTATTTTCTATGGGATGATGTAAAGATTTTCCTGTTTTTTTGGTATGTTTGTTTTTTAAATCACTATTACTGAGGTGTGAAGACCATTAACTGAAGGTAAAAGAGTGAATGAATGTAGATAATGCTAGAGGTCAATAAAAGTGACCTGCAAAAGGAGAGAGCCACACCACCAGCATGATGTGGACACTGATACAAAAGATAGAAAGGAAGAGATAAGAATTACTTCAGAAGTAAAATCGATAGTCCTGGGTGACTGTTCATCCAAAACACTGAGAAAAATGGAGCTGGTTGCTATGAAATAGAATAGCTTGACTTCTTCTTTCCCATAATTAATGTAGTGTATGATTGCCTAATTCTGTCACATTTTTCTTTATTCAATTTAATGAAAAAATAATTAAATGTTATGTCAAAAAATTGCCTTTATTATAAATGTATCTTTCACCTATCACTATTACTCCAATACTTTCTTTAGTAATTTGAATGTATTATATTACCACAGTTAGGGTTTGCTACAGACCAAAAGCACAAATGCATACTCCAGTATAATATATAATGATAATATATAATCATGTCAACATATTAAAATTATAACAAAAATATAAACAAAATCCCACATATATACCTGAATGGCTGTTTGAGAAATGCTGTCTGGTAGTCCTGTCTTTCTTGTTATCCATGTGTAATTGCTAAATGAAAGATTTCTGTCATTATTACTAAAAATTCATTTTGAAATTTTTCTAACATTCTTTTCTATTAAATACTCAAGAAAGAGCAAAATTAGCAAACATGAATAAGTTAAAAAGCTTAAGAAATACTGTGGATATTATCTCTCTTTTCTAGTCTCAGGGTATTTGGAGCACAAAAAATTAAGACCATATTAAGTTTCTGCTCTAATTTTTTACTAAGACTCAGGCTTCCATAATGTCTCCAAATCCTTCAAGGGACCTTATTTCCCCAAAGTATCTCCCAACTAAACTGAAGATGTTCCTGAAAATCACAGGTGAAATAAATAATTTTTTAAATTAATTATATATTAGAATAAAACATAAAGGGCATTTTAATAAATTATATATTTGTATATAATTTATATCCTAGAATAACCTATACAGGTATATCTTACATATTTTCCTGACTCTGGGTTATAAAATAAAATGGATTAAAAGAGTGTTTTCAGTTTTTTAAATACTGCCTTTAAGCTACATTTCTTACATTTCTTGTTTGAAAGAATAAAAAAAATTATTTTTATTAACTATATGTAAGGATAAAATATCTAAGAAATAAAATTTCATCTATATATTTTTAATAGAATGATCTATACATACATACCTTTTATTTAAAAAAAAAAAAACCTCTGGATCATAAAATATAATATAAAAAAGTGATTTCATTTTTTAAAAACTCTACTTCTAAGCCACACAGATTTTTCCATCTCTTACTCTAAGGAATAAAATATGCAGCTCCCAACTTCTATGAAACGCTATATATTTGGGGAAGCTCTTTTACCTACAACATTAACACTATTTATAAATTAAAAAAGCAAGGCTTCATCAAATTTACATACTCTGAAAAGTTGATTCATGGACTCAAAGTCATAAGATATCTATTCGAAGGTAAGTTTTCATGTTTGAAACTGGCTGAACTTATTATCTCTTTGAAGCATATCTATCACTTTTGAGGATGAAAATCTTGAAAGATCTCAGATACATTAGAGAAGAAAAGACATATCATTTATTAAAAATCAATATTACATACTTTGCAAAATATATGTAGGCTGAGTCCATTTAGAGGCCTGCAAATATCCCCCAAATCAAATTACAGTATTTTTTTTAGAAGAGAAGAAATGACTTTGATTATTGAATAACCATTACACCAGAATGTGATGCTCATCACAGGTAGTTCACTAAAAATCAGGACAGAGAGAAATCTCACCCTTTTATGCAGGCAGCTAGAACAACCCAGTACCTGATCTCAAAGCAAATGATACTTAGTCTACAAATAAGGTAGGACATGACAGCATTATTTGTCACACATAGTTCTTCCTAAACTCACCTGGTAATTAGATGGCCATTTGGATTTGCTGATTATCTTATTTATTTATTTAATTTATTTTTTTCACTTTTTTTTAAACTTTACAATATTGTATTGGTTTTGCCAAATATTAAAATGAATCCGCCACAGTTTATTTTAATTGGAGGCTAATTGCTTTACAATATTGTAGTGGTTTTGCCATACATTGACATGAATCAGCCCTGGGTGTACATGTGTCCCCCATCCTGAACCCCGCTCCCATTTTATTCCCCATCTCATGGGTTGTCCCATGTGCACCAGCTTTGAGTGCCCTGTTTCGTGCATCAAACTTGGACTGGCCATCTATTTCACATATGGTAATATACATGTTTCAATGCTATTCTCTCAAATCATCCCACCCTTGCCTTCTCCTACAGAGTCCAAAAGTCTGTTCTTTATATCTGTGTCTTTTTTGCTGTCTTGCATATAGGGTCATTGCTACCATCTTTCTAAATTCCACATATATACATTAATATACTGTATTGGTGTTTTTCTTTCTGACTTACTTCACTCTGTATAATGGGCTCATAATTACTCACAGGCACCTCATTAGAACAGATTCAAATGTGTTCTCTTAAATAGCTGTGTAATATTCCATTGTGAATATATACCACAGCTTTCTTATCCATTTTTCTGCCAATGGACATCTAGATTGCTTCCATGTCCTATCTATTGTAAACAGGGCTGCAATGAACATTGGAATATATCTGTCTCTTTCAATTCTGCTTTCCTCGGTGTATATGCCCAGCAGTGGGATTGCTGGGTCGTATGGCAGTTCTATTTCCAAATTTTAAGGAATCTTCACATTGTTCCCCATAGTGGCTGTACTAGTTTGCATTCCCACCAACAGTGTAAGAGGTTCTGTTTTCTCTGTACCCTCTCCAGCATTTATTGTTTGTAGACTTTTTGACAGCAGCCATTGTAACTGGCGTAAGACGGTACCTCATTGTGGTTTTGATTTGCATTTCTCTGACAATGAGTGATACTGAGCATCTTTTCATGTGTTTGCTAGACATCTGTATGTCTTCTTTGGAGAAATGTCTGTTTAGTTCTTTGGCCCATTTTTTGATTGGGTTGCTTATTGTTCTGGTATTGAGCTGCATAAGCTGCTTGTATATTTTTGAGATTAATTCTTTGACAGTTGCTTCATTTGCTATTATTTTCTCCCATTCTGAAGGCTGTCTTTTCACTTTGCTAATCGTTTCCTTCATTGTGCAAAAGCTTTTAAGTTTAATTAAGTCCTATTTGTTTATTTTTGCTTTTATTTCCATTACTCGGGGAGGTGGGTCATAGAGGATCCTGCTGCGATTTATATCTGAGAATGTTTTGCCTATGTTTTTCCTGTAGGAGTTTTATAATTTCTGGTCTTACATTTAGATCTTAAATCCATTTTGACTTTATTTTTGTGTATGGTGTTGGAAAGTATTCTAGTTTCATTCTTTTACAGGCAGTTGACCAGTTTTCCCAGCACCACTTGTTATAGAGATCGTCTTTTCCCCATTGTATATTCTTGCTTCTTTTGTCAAGGATAAGGTGTCCATAGGTGTGTGGATTTATCTCTGGGCTTTCTATTTTGTTCCATTGTTCTATATTTCTGTCTTTGTGCTGGTACCATACTGTCTTGATGACTGTAGCTTTGTAGTATAGCCTGAAGTCAGGCAGGTTGATTCCTCCAGTTTCATTCTTCCTTCTCAAGATTGCTTTGGTAATTCGAGTTTTTTTTATTTCCATACAAACTGTGAAATTATTTGTTCTAGTTCTATGAAAGATATTGTTGGTACCTTAATATGGATTTCATTGAATCTATAGATTGCTTTGGGTAGTATGCTCATTTTCACTATATTGATTTTTTCTGATCCATGAACATGATATATTTCTCCATCTATTTGTGTCATCTTTGATTTCTTTTATCAGTTTTTTATAGTTTTCTATATACAGGCATTTGATTCTTTGGGTAAATTTATTCCTAAGTATTTTATTCTTTTCATTGCAATGGTGAATGGAATTGTTTCCTTGATTTCTCTTTTTGTTTCCTCATTGTTAGTGTATAGGAATGCAAGGGATTTCTGTACTAATTTTATATCCTGCAACTTTACTATATTTATTTATAAGCTCTAGTAATTTTCTAGTGGTATCTTTAGGGTTTTCAATGTAGAGGATCATGTCATCTGCAAACAGTGAGAGTTTTACTTTTTCTTTTCCAGTCTGGATTCCTTTTATTTCTTTTTTCTTTTTTGATTGCTTTGGCTAAAACTTCCAAAGCTATGTTGAACAGTAATGGTGAGAGTAGGCACCCTTTTCTTGTTCCTGACTTTAGGAGAAATGCTTTCAATTTATCTCCATTGAGGATAATGTTTGCCGTAGATTTATCATATATGGCTTTTATTATGTTGAGGTATGTTCCTTCTATGCCAGCTTTCTGGAGGGTTTTTATCATAAATGGATGTTGAATTCTGTCAAAGGCTCTCTTTGTATCTATTGAGATAATCATATGGTTTATTATCTTTCAATTTGTTAATGTGGTGTATCACATTGATTGATTTGCAAATATTAAAGAAACCTTGCATCCCTGGGATAAAGCCCATTTGGTTGTGATGTATGATCTTTTTAATATGTTTTTGGATTCTGTTTGCTAGAATTTTGTTGAGGATTTTTGCATCTATGTTCATCAGTGATATTAGCCTGTAGTTTTATTTTGTGTGTGTGTGTGGTATCTTTGTCTGCTTTTGGTATTTGCATGATGGTGGCCTCATATAATGAGTTTGGAGTTTTACATTCCTCCAAAATTTTCTGGAAGAGTTTGAGTAGGATAAGTGTTAGCTCTCCTCTAAATTTCTGGTAGAATTCACCCATGAAGCCATCAGATTCTGGGTTTTTGTTTGTTGGAAGATTTTTGATTACAGTTTTGATTTCCATTTTCATGATGGGTCTATTAAGATTTTCCATTTATTCCTGGCCCAGTTTTGGAAAGTTATACTTTTCTAAGAATTCGTCCATTTCTTTCAAGTTGTTCATTTTATTGTCATATAGTTGCTGATCTTAGGATCCTGTGTATTTCTGTGTTGACTGTTGTGGTTTCTCCATTTTCATTTCTAATGTTGTTGATTTGATTCTTCTCCATTTTTCTTGATGACTCTGGCCAATGATTGGTCTATTTTATTTATGTTCTCAAAGAACCAACTTTTAGCTTTGTTGAGTTTTGCTATAGTCTCCTTTGTTTCTTTTACAATTATTTCTGCCTTAACTTTTATGATCTTTCCTTCTATTAACCCTGGGGTTCTTCATTTCTTATTTTTCTAGTTGATTTAGATGTAAAGTTAGGTTATTTATTTGATTTTTCTCTTGAGGTAAGCTTGCATTGCTATGAACCTTCCCCTTATACTTCTTTTACTGAATCCCATAGGTTTGGGGTTGTCATATTTTCATTTTCATTTATTTCTATGTATATTTTGATTTATTTTTTGATTTCTTCTGTGATTTGTTGGTTATTCAGAGGCATGTTGTATAACCTCAATATCTTTGTATTTTAATGGTTCTTTTTTTCCTGTAATTGACATCTAATCTAATCACATTGTGATTAGAAAGGATGCTTGAAATGATTTCTTTCTTTCTTTTTTTTTTTTTTTTAATTTACCAAGGCTAGATTTATGGCCCAGGATGTAATCTATCCTGGAGAATGTACTGTGTGTACTTGAGAAAAAGGTGAAATTCATTGGGGGTGAAATGTCCTATAGATATCAATTGTCCATTTTATCAAAGTATGTGTTTCCTTGCTAATTTTCTGTTTGGTTGATCTATCCATAGGTGTTTAAGTCTCTCACTATTATTGTATTACTGTTAATTTCCCCTTTCATACTTACTGTTAATTTCCCCTTTCATACTTGTTAGCATTTGCCTCACATATTGCGGTGCTCCTATGTTGGATGCATGACAGTGAAAGTGAAGTCGCTCAGTAGCGTCCAACTCTTTGTGACCCCATGGACTTTAGCCCACCAGGCTCCTTCATCCATGGGATTCTCCAGGCAAGAGTATTGGAGTGGGTTGCCATTTCCTTCTCCAGGGCATCTTCCCGACCCAGGGATCGAATCCAGGTCTCCCACATTGTAGGCAGACGCTTTACCATCTGAGCCACAAGGGAAGTCCATATATTTAAAATTGTTATATCTTCTTCTTGGATCGATCCTTTGACATTATGTCATATCCTTCTTTGTCTCTTTTCAAGGCCTTTATTTCAAAGTCTATTTTATCTGATATGAGTATTGCAACTCCTGATTTTTTTGGTCTCCATTTCCATGAAGTATCTTTTACTAGCTCTTCACTTTCAGTCTGTATGTGTCCCTTGGTTTGAGGTGGGTCTCTTGTAGAGAGCATATATAGGGGTTTTGTTTCTGTATCCATTCACCCAGTCTTTGTCTTTTGGTTGGGGCATTCAACCCATTTACATTTAAGGTAATTATTGAAAAGTATGATCCCATTGCCATTTACTTTGTTGTTTTGTGCTTGAGTTTATAAATATTTTCTCTGTTTCCTAGTTAAAGAAGATCCTTCAGCATTTGTTGAAGAACTGGTTTGGTGGTGCTAAATTCTCTCAGCGTTTGCTTGTCTGTAAAGCTTTTGATTTCTGCTTCATATTTGAATGAGGTCCTTGCTGGGTATAGTAGTCTGGGTTGTAGGTTTTCATTTCATCACTTTAAGTATGTCCTGCCATTCCCTTCTAGCCTAAAGAGTTACTATTGAAAGATCAGCTGTTATCCTTATGGGGATCCCCTTGTGTGTTATTTGTTGCTTTTCCCTTGCTGCTTTTAATATTTGCTCTTTGTGTTTGACCTTCATTAACCTTATTAATATGTGTCTTGGGGTGTTTCACCTTGGGTGTATCCTGTTTGGGACTCTCTGGGTTTCTTGGACTTGGGTGGCTGTTTCCTTCCCCATTTTAGCGAAGTTTTTAACTATTATCTCCTCAAGTATTTTTTCATGCCCTTTTTGTCTTCTTCTTCTGGGACTTCTATGATTTGAATGTTAGGGTGTTTAACATTGTCCCAGAGGTCTCTGAGGTTGTCCTCACTTCTTTCAATTCTTTTTTTCTTTTTTCCTCTCTGCTTCATTTATTTTCACCATATTATCTTCCACCTCACTTATCCTATCTTCTGCCTCAGTTATTCTACTGTTGGTCCTCTCCAGAGTGCTTTTGATCTCAGTTATTTCATTATTCATTATTGATTGACTCTTTTATTTTTCTAGGTCCTTGGTTAAACATTTCTTGCATCTTCTCAATCCTGTCTCTAGTCTATTTGCCTGTAACTCCATTTTGTTTTCAAGATTTTGGATCATCTTCATTATAATTATTCTGAATTCTTTTTCAGATAGACTCCTATCTCCTCCTCTTTTGTTTGGTTTGGTGGGCATTTATCATGTTCCTTTACCTGCTGAATACTTCTCTGCCTTTTCATTTTGCTTAAATTACTGTGTTTGGGGTGGCCTTACTGTAGGCTGGAAGTTTATGGTTCCTCTTAATTGTGGAGCTTGCTCCCTATGGGTGGGGTTAGACTAGTGGCTTGTCCAAGTTTTCTGGTTAGGGGAGCTTGTGTCTGTGTTCTGGTGGGTGGCACTGGATCTCTTCTCTCTGGAGTGCAATGAAATGTCCAGTAGTGGGTTTTGGGGTGTCTATGGGTTTGGCATGGCTTTGTATTTTAATGCTCTGGGCTGTGTTCCTCCATTGCTGGAGAATTAGTATGGTATGTCTTGCTCTGGAACTTGTTGGCTCTTGGGTGGACCTTGGTTTCAATGTATGGAGGCTTTTGGATGAGCTCTTGTCGATTAAAGTTGCCTGGAATCAGGAGTTCTCTGGTGTTCTGGTGTTCTTAGGTTTTGGATTTAATCCTTCTTCCTCTGGCTTTCAGTCTTATAGTAGCCTCAAGACTTCTCCATCCATACAGCACAGATGATAAAACATCTAAGTTAAAGGTGAAACAATTCTCCACAGTGAGGGACACCAAGAGAGTTTCACAAAGTTACATGGAGAAGAGAAGAGGGAGGAGGGAGATAGGGGTGACCAGGAGGAGAAGAGGGGGTGTCAAAAGGGGAGAGAGCAATCTAGCCAGTAATCAATTCCCTATGTGCTCTCCACAGCCTGGAATACCCAGAGAGATTCAGGGCTTTAAGTTAGAAAAGAATGGGAGGGAGGAGATAGAGGTGACCTAGGGGCAAAAAGGGAGAGTCAAAAGGGGAGAGAGCGATCAAGCCAGTAATCACGTGAAAATGGATATGATGATTAGATTCTTAAAGGTACAAAATTGATAACTTGCCAAAAAGAAAAGGTTAAAAATTTAAAATAGAGGTTAGACACTCAAAAATATAATATTAAAACCATAAAATAAAATCAATCACAAAAATTATAATATATATATATATATATATGAAATTTGCTTTAAAAATAGGGTCTTTTTTTCAAGGTTATAAAATGAAATTTTGTAGGTTTTAAAAATGAAAATTAAAGGAGTAATAAAGAACCTAACAATTAAAAAAAGAATTAAAAAATGATAATAGTAAAAATATATCTAGGAATTTATCTGTAGCTGTTGTGGGCAGTGTGGGGTCAGTTCAGTTTCAGATAGTTCCTTGTTCCAGCTCGTACTTCTTTTCAACGTCTATAGGCCCCTTCTAATGTTTAGTCAGTGTTACAGGGTTTTAATCTATTGCACCTATCATTTCCAGAGAGGTTCCCTCTTCCTTGTTTATTTTGGCTTCCTCTGTTTGCAAGTCTCTTCAGTGTCTAATTTCTGCCCTGACACAAGGGGGTAAAGGTTGTCACTTATTTAGGTTTATTTGTTCAGTTGTGTTGTGGGGAGGGAAGGACACTGTAATCAAATATCGCTGGCATGGGAGTGTTTGCACTGTATGGACCACACTGGATCTGCCCAAGCTTATGGCAGCATGTGCTTTCTGGGTCTACACTGCTCAGGCTGCAAGTTGCTCTGCAGGGGCACTGTCCAAAACAGGCCCTGCGTTTTGTGCACTTCCCAGGTCTAAGCTGCTCAAGTTCAGGTTCTCAGGTACTCCGCAAGGGCACAAACTCGGATGGGCGTGTGTTTTGTGCCCTTTCCGTGTCCAAGCAGCTCAAACGCACTGGTGCTTGACGAGTGCACCGTCCCAGGTGGACCATGCATCTTAATCACCTCCCCGGTTCTGGCCACTTGGTTTCCCGGGAGCTCTGTGACAGTACTGTCTCAGGTATGTGCTGTGTCTCTTCTGGGGAATTGATCTCAGGCCGTGACCCTCCTGGCAGATGTCAACCATCTAGGATCCCAAGAAGATGTGGTTAGCAACTGGTAGCCTGCTCACAGTTTGGTAGAGGATGCCAGTCTCTGCGGTTCAGATTGCCCCTTGACATCTGGCTCTGGCTGTCACACACCTACCTCTCTGCCTCTGGTGTGTGTGTTAGGGGCGGGGGGGGGGGCACGGTGGGGAGCTGGTATGCAGCCAGCTAGCTCTCCTTTGGTGTTTGCTCAATCCTTCATTCTGTGAGTGAGCCAGGCTCTGCGTTACATTAGAGCCTATCACGGGAAATTCTCTCTTTTTTTCCTCTGTGACTATCCCACAGTTTGGGTTGCTATCTCACGTTAACTCTCTCAGATTGTCCTCAGCGAATTCAGGCCTGGTCCTTACCCTAAGCATGCAGCCTGCACCTACCTGTCCAGCCCCCGCTCACTGATGGTGGACGCAAGCATCTGGGCTACTTCTCCACTGGGAGTTGCAGTTAGGTATGTATTATTTTTGGTTTTTTCTCCTGTTGCCCTCTGAGATTCCAAAGCTCCCCACAGATCCACCAGTGAGAGGGTTTCCTGCTGTTTGGAAACTTCTCCTCCTTCATGACTCCCTCCCCAGGACGGGTCTCCATCGCTAACTCTTTTGTCTTTCTTTTTGTCTTTTATATTTTATCCTATGTCCTTTAGAAGAAAATGTGCTGCCTTTTTGGGTGTCTGGTGTCCTCCGCCAGCATTCAGAAGTTGTTTCGTGGAAGTTGCTGAGCATTCAAATGATCTTTTGATGAATTTGTGGTCTTCCTGTCCTGTCCTATTGCTCTGCCATCTTGGGACTCCCCACCATACTACAGTATTTTAAATCTCTTTGGAGGGTGGGGCAGAGACTGGGAGATGAATCATTACTTGCTAAATTCCCATTCAATTCTTACACAATATACTGACTGTGTGACTGGCAGTGGACCTAACCATAGCATATCCAACAATAAATATCAGGGGTTCCTGACCTTGAAGTAACTGAATAGTTTCAAAAAGTTAATGTGATTTACTCATGGTATGACTTAGAAGGGAGATTGGTCCAAAATGCATTAAGTATTGACTGCAAAAGCTCCTACACTGTGGGAAATGTGCCAGAGTGGAAAAGGGAATTAATTCTGGCATCCTCAGCATCCTCAAACCTGTAGTTTGTAAATTTTAATTTTTTTAAGCTTGGAAACTATTTCAGAAAATGCATTGGAAAAAAGAAACTATTGAAGAGGCTGATTTAACAGTGAGATTTCTTTTATAGTGTGCTTGGTGCTAAAGATGGAAACAGCATCTTTGTAGTAATCAAGAACTTAGGGCAGAATCCTACAGATTTATGTATATTCCAATACTTTAATAAATAAAGGATCAGCTTTTATTTGTACTGCTCAAGAATATCCACAGTAAAAATACATCAGAGTTCAGATCTTTGCAGTACAATGACAAAGAACACTTGTGTGTCAAGACAAGTGCCTACCAGGGATTGTCCTCTTGTATTTTAATATTTATGTTTAGGATAAATAAATATTTCTCTTATTAAGCAGGAATCATCCTGTCTGTATGCTGGAGCCTAGCATAACTAGGCTCTTAATGCTATAAAATCTTTGAGAAATAAAATGTCTATGAGATGTTATTTTTTCCTTTTCTCCAGTACTGCTTGGTAACAGTAAAAACAACTTCCTTTTAATGAATCCATTCATAATCCAATTATAGCTTCAAATTTATGTAATGTGGGCTAATGAAAATTCATAGAGAAGACATTCTTTTCAACAAGTAACTGTCAATATAGAAAGGAAATATTTGAAAACTGAATTTTATTTTCCACAGAATTATTAACATGCTGATACATTAAAAAGGTAGGAAATATGGAATTGCTGTTTAGTGATGACCATTTTATATGTATTGCTTGATAAATTATTCTGAATATCGAACAGTATCTTGAAGAGGTCAATACGTCTTGTCCATACAAGTGATAAACCAAAAATCTTGATTAAATTAGAATGAAAAACAGATCATAGTTTAACTAAACCACTATGTGACTGTATTCTGTTTAATCATTCAGATGCCCCCCATTCCCAAGATTTTATTGCTATGAAATACAATGATTAATTAAGGGGAGTTATTTCTGGAAAAGTCACACCCTGGCAGTTCCTCCTCCTGATCCTGATGCTTTTGGAAAACTCAGCCCTGTAACTAATTAGAATGTCAGAATGTGCTGATGACCTTTGCATTGAAGAGAACTATAGAGAAGTTAACAGAAATGGGCTACTTAGACTGTAATCATCTCATTAACACAAACAGGTGCGATGGCCAGCAATACTGTATAGCTAGTTTGTTTGTTTTTTTTTTAATTATCACAAATAGTGGGAGAAGAGTCACATGATCAAGTGGTAAAAGCACAAATAGTTGCCAATTCCCTTTTAAAATACAAAGGAATTACAGAAAACAAAGCAAAGCAATAGAAATATACTATTACCATGAGTTAAAAGTCCAAAAGGGGGAGTGTCCAACTTTAAGTCACACACTCCTACAACAGTTGTAAATTATTCTGTCTTCTTTTCTCTTTCTTCACCTTTTTCCCACTTTTGTTATTTGATTGGACACCATCAACTCCATATTTACAAACGAGATAACTGCAAATCCTATTGTTAACAAATTACTTTTGTTAATTAAATGGTTGATACAAATATTGATAGATTTTAATTTCATAATGGATTATCTAATTTAATTCCATAAAAACAGCTGATTGTTTTTAAAGTATATATAAAAAAAGACTCTAGGAAAAGAAGGGCTAGGCAGTTTTAGAAAGCAAAGAACTGAGAAGCAACAGAATTGGTGAAAAAGAGAAATGAGGAGATATCTTGAGAAAAAGGAACTGAAGGGACTTAGGGGGCTTCACTGGTGGCTCAACTGGTAAAGAATCTGCCTGAAATGAAGGAGACCCAGGTTTGATCCTTGGGTTGGGAAGATCCCCAGGAGAAGGGAATGGGTAGTCACCCTGGTAGTCTTGCCTGGAGAATGCCATGGACAGAGGAGCCTACCAGGCTACAGTCCATAGGGTCACAAGGAATTGGACATGACTGAGAGGCTTGGAGAAGGAAATGGCAACCCACTCCAGTGTTCTTGCCTAGAGAATCCCAGGGACGGGGGAGCCTGGTGGGCTGCTGTCTATGGTGTCGCACAGAGTCGGACACGACTGAAGCGACTAAGCAGCAGCAGCAGAGAGACTAAGCAGGCACACACTTGCAGGCAAAAGTCCCTTCTTTGGTAGAGGAGAGAGGTGCAAAATGTTGACATGTGGGCAGGAGACACACACTTATAGGAATGCCAGGCAAAAAAAGGTAAGTATATGGAGAAAACTAACTCCATGTAAAGCATATATATCTTTGGCAAGTCTCCAGTTACCCCACGTCTCAAAACATGATACTTCACTGCCTTCATACCTAAGACCATCTATTCAAACACAATGTGGATTTGCTCCCAGAGTCTGGGTCTTTTCCTTGGATCAGATTAACCATCCAAATTTATCCAAACAAATTTATCCAGATTACATATAGAATACTGAGGTTTCTATTAATAGCATTTTCTTTTACTTTCATCAATGGTTAGAACTGGACAATAAACTGGCTGGAGTCAATGTCTATCATTTGCACTGGAGAGAGACTTAAATGTAGGCAAGATAGTGTAAAAGTTTTCCAGTGGATAAAAGGGAAGACTCTACTTATGTTCTGAAATTGTTAGCATGGATGAGCTGGAGAGCAGTCATCCCATGTGACTGGGTAAGGGACCATATGGTTTTCTTTGATTCTAAATAGGAACAAGGGCAGATAATTAGGGAAGCTAGTAGTTACCTTCCTGAATTTTCTAAGTCTACAGTTGCTAAAATTGATAGTTGTGGATTGTGGGTCAGAGTTCTATTGTGTACAGATGGTTTGATTTTTATCAAGTTTGTGTATTTGGTCTCTGGACAGCTGCTCAGAAGGGCTTCCCTGGTGGCTCAGACGGTACAGCGTCTGCCTGCAATGCAGGAGACCTGGGTCAGGAAGATCCCTTGGAGAAGGAAATGGCAACCCACGCCAGTACTCTTGCCTGGAAAATTCCATGGATGGAGGAGCCTGGTGGGCTACAGTCCACGGGTTCACAAAGAGTTGGACACGACTAAGCGACTTCACTTTCACTTTTCACTTTAGCTGCTCAGATGAGTGCATCTTTTCTCAAACACAAGCAGCCACCTATGCTTTGTCTTTCAGGTTGGATGCTGAGATAGAACTGAATTGCAAATGAGTAACTATTGCTGTAACTTCCTGTGTCTCAGTTGACTCAAATAAGATATTTTCTTGGGGTCAATGATGACTGGGGACAATGATGACTATGCTCATAGTGATTTGCAGTTACATTTCAAAGATAAGTTGTAAATAAAACTTTCTTTTCCTTTAGAATGCTAATGCTAAAGAATGCAGGTTATTTTCTTGAACCTCAATTTTCATATCCACAAGAAAAACACAGGGTGCTGAGCTCCTGCCAAGCTCTCTCATGCTGATTTTGTAAAGTGCCTTGATTTGTGCAAAACTACAAAATTTAAGACATTTACTCCAGAAGTTTAAGGATGGCAGTTAATTCAGAATTCCAGCTTGTGGTCATTTCCTTAGCATCCAGTTTTCTACTTGCCTTTGGAATAACAGACTCCATCTAAATGAAGCCTGCCTCATTCAACAATATCCAAGGACTATAATTTTTTTAAAATCACTTAATTGTTTCGAAGTAATCTATTCCATCTCCCTTTCCACATACACAAAAGTACCAATAATAATTTATTTTTTTCTCAAATTGGCCCTAAATTTAACTATGACATGAGGAAAGATAATTAATTATAAAAAGAAACTTTTAAAAGCTATTTAGGGAAAAGAAGAAAGCTTACTTCAGTTTGCAGCTAATCAGTTCTCCTTATTAAATATTCAGAGGTTCTTGTCCCTGTGGGTGGTAAAGAAACCTCTATTTAAACACACTGAATCCTGGGACCACTGTAAAAGTCCTTTAGGGAAATCCCCAAACCCCTTCTACAGAGAGAAACCACAACTGGTGAATTATTAACAATTAGCAAAAGTATTCAATGTGAAAAATAAATAGCACCATGTCTGCTCATCTCTTAAAAACAGTATATTTAAAGAAGGAGTATGAAAACAGGCATTGCCAAAGGAGCAAAATAACCTCACAGAAAAACACTAAGGTAGAATAGAAATACTTTGATGAGGAAAGAGGATTAAACATATGATTTTTTGGTATTTTCCACTGTTTAAAAGTTTGTCCTTATTTTTAAAATGTACATTTTATTCATTTACTGTGAAAACTCCTGTTTTAAGAGTAAGGTGGCTATATATAATATATGAAAGAGTTTCTGATTTTCTGAGACAAAATTTGGAAGACTTACTTTTAAATATATTGAATTCACTTATAAAATTTACAAACATAAAAATTTTAGATCTTCACATGTGATTTTTAAAAACAAATTTCTAAAATGTAGAAAATTACTTTAAATATTATTAATTACAATCTTAACATATACAGATAGTTAGCACTTATATTTTTGAATGTTTCCTTCAGATCTGTTTCCAGTCTGTGTTCATGTGTGTATTCACAGTATGTGATGTGTATTTTTTTTAATCTTATATAAACAGATTATCTTATTTTATAAAATATTATTTTACTCTGATTTTTTTTACTTGAAGTTATATATTTTAGTATTTAACCCTGTCAATCTTTTTCAGCAGCATTGTTTTAAATAATGGCATAATAATTTATTTCAAAATTTGAACTTCCAATTTATGCTATTATAAAGAAGTCAGTATGGTTCCTTGAATGGACAGCTCATGAAATCAATATATTATTTCTATGTTTTTCATTTTACACAATTATTAGTCAGATAGAGTCTTTGGATTTTAAGGAGGCTGACTCATTACAATATTAATATTCACAAAATTTGGAACCAATTTAATTTCCAACCAGCTTTATTAAGAAAATTCTCACCAAACAATGGCAAACATACCATATGATCAGTTATATAGATCAGAAATATTTGATAGTTTCATAGATGACAATTAATATTCTATTTATAAAACAGATAACTGTTAAAATACATTTTAATAGTCAAAATAGGTTCTGGTAAGTCTTAAAGATTTCATTTCTAATATGTTTTAGTGAGCTGAATATTATTACTTTGAGTATTGAGGTAAACAAAATCAATTATATTGTGATGTTGCAAATTTGCAATAGCTTTAATTGTTCTCATTCCATCAATAATTAATAAAATCTCAAACCAGAAAAGCAATAATATGTGATAGTACTGTTCAAAAAACATTTGAGTTTTATCAATAGGGTCATAATGGTTTTACCTTTAAAAAGTTTAGATTTTAGCTTTCAAATTCTGTCTTCATTTTCAGATGTTGCCTCAGATTTTATTCACAGAGTTAATTTGTTAGCTTTTTAATTTATTCTGTTTTCACACTCTGCTTCCATAGTTTGACTATGTAGAATAATTACTAGAATTCTCTCATAAAGTTTCTTCATAGCAAATTGACAGAATTCTGGAGCACTTTACATGATTAGTGTCCTTGTGATGCTAGATGACTTACATTTCCACTTACATTTCCATTTTATATACTTATATCTAGTATATAAAATTAATAATACCTCATGATTTAGTGTTAAAAGGCAACAGAGAATGAACTGGATTTGAAAACAGTATCTGAATTATAATTTCAATGTTGCCATTTACTTAATGACATCTTAGTAACACAAAACTTCTATAAGCTTAAATATCTATCCTCAAAGTGAATAAAACACCCATCTTAATTAGCATGAAAAATAATAACATACTTTGGAATCAACTAGAATGACAAAAGGCTTGTAAAATGAAAACTACAAAACAATACTGTAAGAAATTAAAGAAGGCATGAAGAAATGGAAGGCCACCCCATGTTCATTGACTGTTAGGTCAATATTGTTAAGATGTCAATACTACTCAAGTACTCTACAGACTCAATATAATCCCTATCAAAATCTCAAGGACATTTTTATAGAAATAGAAAAATTCATTCTAAAATTAAGAGAATGGACTTTTCAACAAATGGTACAGGAGAAAACTGCATATCAACATGCAAAAGTATGAAGCTGGATCCTTACTTACACCATATATAAAAATGTGTTCAAACAGACCAAAGACCTACACTCAAGAGCTACAACTATGAAACTCTTAAAAGAAAATGTAAGAAAATAGCCTCATGACATTGGCCTTGACAATGATTCCTTGTACAGGACAACAGAAGAAGAAATAGACACACTGAACTTCATCAAAATTCAAAACTTCTGTGCAAAGAATAGTATCAACAGAGTAAAGAGGCAACCCATAGAATGGAAGTAAATATTTTTAAACTGTATATCAGATTGTCAGCCAAATATATAGAGAACTCCTAAACTTCCACAATAACAACAAAACACAACCTTATTAAAAAAAGAAATCACAAATAAACATTTCTTCAAAGACATAGAAACAGTCAAAAGTCTATGAAAAGGTGCTTAACATTACCAATTATTAGGGTAATGCAAATCAAAACTACAAAGAGATACACCTTCATACTCATTAGAATGCCTACTATTTAAAAAAATATAATGTCAGTAAGGATGCAAAAAAATTGGAACCCTGTACACTAATAGTGAGAATATTTTAAAATGTTGCAACTACTATGGAAAACAGCAAGTTAGTTCCTCCAAAAACTGAAAATAAAATCACCATATGAGTCAACAATCTCACTTTGAGTATACACACAAAAGAATTAAAACCAGGGATTTGAACAGATATCTTAATAGCCATGTTTTTGAAACATTATTCACAATTGACAAAAAGTGTAAGCAAAACAAATGTGCATTGATAACTGGATGTATAAACAAAGTTTGCATAGAGTGGAAGATTATTCAACTTAAAAAGGGAGTGCAATTCTGAAACATGCTACCACATGAATGAACCTTAGACATTATGCTAAGCTAAATAAGTCAGTTAAAAATGACAAATACTGTACAATACCACATATACCAGATACTTAAAATAGTCAAATTTACAGATAAAAAAGGTAGAATGGTGGTTACCAAAGGCTGGATGGAATAGAGAATGTTCATATATTGTTTAAAACATGCAGTGTTTCAGTTTTGCAAGATGGTGGAACATCAATGTGAATGCACTTCATGCCAGTGAACTGTACACTTACAAATGATTAAAATGGTAAATGTTATGTTAAATTTACTGAAACTAAAAAAATAAAATCAATAAAAAATTCTGCAAAGAGAAGCATTTTACAGTGGTACAGAGTTCAAGCTAGGTAATATAGATGGGTCAATGTTTTAAAACCTCTTAGCTACTTAGGTAATTAAAATAAAATTAAGGAAGAAGTACGTTCCTTTCAAATAGTCTCTCTATTGGCTTTTTAGGAAACCAAGTAATTGCTAAATGCTGGGTCATCAGAAGTATTACTAATATTTACAACTTTGAAGCTTGCCTTAAGTTTCACTTGAAGTACTCATCTGCCAAGGGCCAACCAACAATGTGAACAATTTTTACTTTTCAATAAAAATTTCATGTTCTTTGTATTTTCAAAATATATCAACAAATTGGAAAAACTCACAGACTAGTAAATATGGACTATTCAAATTGGCACCCTGGCATTTTGTTATTTCCTTAGTAATATAACTAGAGGATTTGACTGTAAAAGCAATGTTAACAAATGTATTCTGGAAAAGTACAAGAATCACAAAATATTACTTAACATACATTTGGCTTAAACAACAACAAAAAATTACAATGCATGTGTTTGGATTTACCTTCCTTAAGGTAGTGATATATGGATTTTTTCTTTCCTTCTCAAAGAGTAAAGCTTTTATCATATTATTGATGTAGAAACAATTGCTAAGCAGAATAGCCTTGGTATTTTAGGTGCAAGTACTATAAACATACTCTAGCTAACAGAAGAAGCAGGTAAGGAATTATTAAAAGAGGTAAGTGACAAGTTTTCAGAAAGAAAAAAAAAAGAATGAACTTTGGAGGTCACATATCTAAGAGAAATGCTAAAAATAATCCAAATAATCCCTGAATTCATTTCTGAAGACTGGTACTACCTCCTGGACAGTGGCTCCACCAACTAGTATTTTTGCTACTATACCCACTTGAAGTTAGCTATGGCTCCTGCTGCCGTGCTTTCTGAGATAATCCACTGCTTGTTCACCCCAGCTGTGGTTGTGGTTTAGATCATGGAATGGACATGTATGTCTCATACAGCCATCAGAATATGCTAAGACTTACAAATATGAAAGGCTGAGAGAGCAACGAACTAGAATTATAAGATTTGGGCTTCCCAGGTGGCACTAGTGGTAAAGAACCTGCCTGCCAATACAAGAGACACGGTTTGATCCCTAGGTCAGGAAGATCCCCTGGAGGAAGGCATGACAACCCACTCCAGTATTCTTGCCTGGAGAATCCCATGGACAGAGGAGCTTGACAGGCTACAGTCCATGGGGTCGCAAGAATTGGATATAACTAAAGAGACTTAACATGCATGCACTATCAGATTTGTTGATAGGAGATGCAGAAATGAACATCAAATGTTGGGCAGTGGAAGAGAATGACAAATGTTAGCAAGACAGGGGAGCACTGAAAAATAAAATCAGGGCTATGTCAAAAATAACATTCATTATTAGCTATTTCTGTGAAACTTGACAAATGACCAACTGTGGCTTAGTGTTTTCCTCAGCTTGACTAAACTTCAGGCAGGCTTTTCTTGACTCTGGGGACTTCCCTGAAGGCTCAGTGGATAAAGAATCTACCTGCAATGCAGGAGACACAGATGTGGGTTCGATCCTTGGGTTGGGGAGATCCCCTCGAGGAGGAAATGGCAACTCACTTCATTATTCTCACCTGAAAAACGCTATGGACAGAGGAGCCTGGTAGGCCACAGTCCATGAGTTGCAGAGTCAGACATGATTGAGCAGCTAAGCACATCTTCCTGACTCTAGGTCCTCACCTTCCCATCTCCTAGAGCGTTTACTCTAGAAAACATCACTGCATAAAATTTTCCATGCTCCTTTGAGATGTAAAATTTCTTCCAGCCTCTCATGAGTTTCATACCTGAGGAATACTCTCAAAGAGTATTCCCACTGAAATTTAACCATCAATAAAATGAGAGCCTCGATATTCTAGTCTCTGTGGGTAGGTAGGGGGCCTCACTTCAATGAGCACAGATTTGCAAACAAAGATGGGCGTAATCACCCATCAATCACCCTAAGACCAAATTTGCCTCTAATGTCCACCTTGCAGTACTCTCATTGTCTTGCTCCAGCACTTTAAAGCACTCTAACCTCTTGTTTTGGGTGAACTCCGGGAGTTGGTGATGGACAGGGAGGCCTGGTGTGCTGTGATTCATGGGGTCACAAAGAGTCGGACACAACTGAGCGACTGAACTGAACTGAACTGAACCTCTTGTTTCAATGGAGTTGAGTTAAATCCTTTGCCCAATAGATTTGATCCCTACTGCAATAATCTTAAATAAAGTCTTCCTGGTCTGTTTAGTTCCATCCAATGCAATGTTTCTTTGACATAAATGATTAAAATATACATACTAAAATATACATACATATATACATAGGTAGATAGATATGTATGATACAAGTATTCTCACACATATACACTACATGGCATATCTTTATATCTGTATACTCTTAAAATGTAATTTTTATAGGAAGGTAAAATCATGACTCACATAAAAATATAAATATGAACCAGGTTAAAGCATTTGTCTCACTCAATGATATGACAGAACTAGGCAGATATTGTAACTGATTCAAAGAAAAAGTAAAAAGAGTTCAAATTAATATGGAATAAAGGATTATTGAGACAAAGGTAATTTTTGGCAATGGTAAGTCAATAAAATCATTAATAGGACAGAATTTACATATCTCTTAGTTACCTATAACTTACAAAACTGAAAGTTACAGGGTAGCTCAAAGTTAATGAATAGAAGTAGAACCTCATAACTTGGGACAGTAAACTTGTAGACAGTAAATAGTTTTGCATTGGAAGAAAAATTTGCTTTCCTACAAAGCACAATAGTGGGTGTCCATGTGCATGCATGTGTGTGTGTATACAAATGGCATGCTAATAATTTTCTCCTAAGATACTGACAAAGATCAAATTGATAGGAGTAGACATAAGCAGCCAAAGTGCAAGAAATAGGCACTCATTAATTATCAATTGAAACCTAAATTGTTGCAGTGTCATCAGAAGGAAATTTGTAATTTTTCACACATTTTTAGGTCATCATGTAAAGGTTCACCCAGCAAATCTAATTTTGTAAATGTATCTTACACAAATACAGGCATAAGGATGCAAATGTGTGTGAACACACACATACGCATATACAATATTTCCTGTTTCTAAAATAGTAAAAATTGAAACAACAGACATATTCATCAGTAAGGTGAGGCTGAACAAACTGTGGTAGAGCTACAGAAGAAAATATTTTATGAATAATATTAATAATGTGGCAGATATAGACTCTATGACATCATCTCCAAAATTCAGTCAAGTGAAAAAAGTTAGGCTTATGTATTATAAATAGCTATAAGTAAAGAAATCTGTTATTCCTTTATGCTTGCACAAGTTTCTCGTTCTGTTTACTACCTGTGTCATTTTGCCTTCTAAATGTTTCTTCTGCCTTGATTAGTCCAAGACTGTGTTTTGATCAACCTCCTTTCAAGGCTGAGGATCTGCTTTTCTTGGCTTGTAGGGTGTGTATGTATACACACACACACCACACTACTGCTCAGATTTTGTTGTTGTTATTATTTTGTGAAATTGAATAGAATGGTAGATTGGCATATTCCTTTGGGGAAATGAGCTCCTGATTGGATCCACAAAATAACATAATGTTCTTTTGGTTTTGTTTTTGTAGCTCAGTGCAGTAAAGACCCTCTGCAGAACAATCTGAAAGAGTATTTCAAAGTCCATGAAAAAAAAAAAAAAGTACAAAACACTGAGAGAAGTGATACTGTCAACAAAGGTCTAGAGAATATGTTGCTTACTGTGTATGTGTATGTGTACGTGCTATAGTCCTCAATTCAGTGATGTGATATTCATGGCCATCTTTGACCCAAGGAAATGAATATAGTGCATTTCTAATTAGAATTTCTTATATGGGAGAGATGAAACATAATTTCAATCCCTGATAGATAGCATTTTAGTATTCTGACCTTTCAGTAAAGGTACATGCTTGATTAGAAAACATTTGAAACACCCTTGCCATTGGAAGACAGCATCGTAAATGGTAAAAGCAATGAAATGAGCCCCCAACTCAATATAGACTCTCCAAAGGTCAAGATGAAGCAGCCCATCTATTTAACTGCTCAGATATATGAGGCATTCATCCTAGTACAAGGCAGTTTCATGACAAAGACTATAAAACCAAAGCAATGGCACTACATTAAGTGAGTTTATAGTTTGTATTAAGAAGATAAAATTCCATATATTTACATATACAAATATGTAATATTCTAGAATCTATAATTCTGTAGGTGGTTCTTCTTTGCTATCACATGATAACAGATTAATTTAAGAAAGCTGCTAATGAATTAGAAAAGTTTTGTCAACAAGTAAGGATTTCTAATAGCTTCCTGAAAGAAAAACTTCCCTCACTAGAATTTGTTGTTTTTTTTCTTTTCTGTGAGAATTAATGGGTTATTTTCTGCTTTGTTGAATTATTAAGCTTCCTGGTATTATACATTTTCAAGCCACAGATGAAAGGCCACCTTCAAAATTGTTGCTTCACTGCAAATACATGTTTAAAAAAAAAAAAAAGAAATCAAAAAAATTGACTTAAGAAACATTTGAAAGAAAATAGAAACAAATAATTTTATCATTTCACTTTCAGTGTTTTATATACTAAGTTCTTAAATCAGATTCTGGGACCCACTAAGATAGAGAAGACTCTATACATGGACATCATGAGATGGTCAACACCAAAATCAGATTGATTATATTCTTTGTAGCCAAAGATGGAGAAGCTCTATAGAGTCAGCAAAAACAAGACCAGGAGCTGACTGTGGCTCAGATCATGAACTCCTTATTACCAAATTCAGACTTAAATTGAAGAAAGTAGGGAAAACGACTAGACCATTCAGTATGACCTAAATCAAATCCCTTATGATTATACAGTGGAAGTGAGAAATAGATTTAAGGGCCTAGATCTGATAGATAGAGTGCCTGATGAACTATGGAATGAGGTTCATGACATTGTACAGGAGACAGGGATCAAGACCATCCCCATGGAAAAGAAATGCAAAAAAGCAAAATGGCTGTCTGGGGAGGCCTTACAAATAGCTGTGAAAAGAAGAGAAGCAAAAAGCAAAGGAGAAAAGGAAAGATATAAGCATCTGAATGCAGAGTTCCAGAGAATAGCAAGAAGAGATAAGAAAGCCTTCCTCAGCAATCAATGCAAAGAAATAGAGGAAAACAACAGAATGGGAAAGACTAGGGATCTCTTCAAGAAAATTAGAGATACCAAGGAAACATTTCATGCAAAGATTAGCTCGATAAAGGACAGAAATGGTATGGACCTAGCAGAAGCAGAAGAGATAAAGAAGAGGTGGCAAGAATACACAGAAGAACTGTACAAAAGAGATCTTCATGACCCAGATAATCATGATGGTCTGATCAGTGACCTAGAGCCAGACATCCTGGAATGTGAAGTCAAGTGGGCCTTAGAAAGCATCACTACGAACAAAGCTAGTGGAGGTGATGGAACTCCAGTTGAGCTATTTCAAATCCTGAAAGATAATGCTGTGAAAGTGCTGCACTCAATATGCCAGCAAATTTGGAAAACTCAGCAGTGACCCCAGGACTGGAAAAGGTCAGTTTTCATTCCAGTCCCAAAGAAAGGCAATGCCAGAGAATGCTCAAACTACCGCACAATTGCACTCATCTCACATGCTAGTAAAGTAATGCTCAAAATTCTCCAAGCCAGGCTTTAGCAATATGTGAACCATGAACCTCTGATGTTCAAGCTGGTTTTAGAAAAGGCAGAGGAACCAGAGATCGAATTGCCAACGTCTGCTGGATCATGGAAAAAGCAAGAGAGTTCCAGAAAAACATCTATTTCTGCTTTATTGACTATGTTTTATTTGACTGTGTGGATCACAATAAACTGTGGAAAATTCTGAAAGAGATGGGAATACCAGACCACCTGACCTGCCTCTTGAGAAATCTGTATGCAGGTCAGGAAGCAACAGTTAGAACTGGACATGGAACAACAGACTGGTTCCAAATAGGAAAAGGAGTTTGTCAAGGCTGTATATTGTCACCCTGCTTATTTAACTTCGATGCAGAATACATCATGAGAAACGCTGGACTGGAAGAAGCACAAGCTGGGATCAAGATTGCTGGGAGAAATATCAATAACCTCAGATATGCAGATGACACCATCCTTATGGCAGACAGTGAAAAGGAACTAAAAAGCCTCTTGATGAAAGTGAAAGAGAAGAGTGGAAAAAGTTGGCTTAAAGCTCAACATTCAGAAAACGAAGATCATGGCATCCGGTCCCATCACTTCATGGCAAATATATGGGGAAACAGTGGAAACAGTGTCAGACCTTATTTTTTGGGGCTCCAAAATCACTGCAGATGGTGACTGCAGCCATGAAATTAAAAGACGCTTACTCCTTGGAAGGAAAGTTATGACCAACCTAGATAGCATATTCAAAAGCAGAGACATTACTTTGCCAACAAAGGTCCGTCTAGTCAAGGCTATGGTTTTTCCTGTGGTCGTGTATGGATTTGAGATTTGGACTCTGAAGAAGGCTGAGCGCCGAAGAATTGATGCTTTTGAACTGTGGTGTTGGAGAAGACGCTTGAGAATCCCTTGGACTGCAGGGAGATCCAACCAGTCCATTCTGAAAGAGATCAGCCCTAGGATTTCTTTGGAAGGAATGATGCTAAAGCTGAAACTCCAGTACTTTGGCCACCTCATGCAAAGAGTTGACTCATTGGAAAAGACTCTGATGCTGGGAGGGATTGGGGGCAAGAGGAGAAGGGGATGACAGAGGATGAGATGGCTTGCTGGCATCACTGACTTGATGGACGTGAGTCTGGGTGAATTCCGGGAGTTGATGATGGACAGGCGGGCCTGGCATGCTGCGATTCATGGGGTAGCAAAGAGTCAGACATGATTGAGTGACTGAACTGAACTGACTGACGATATCTGTAGTCACCTGAAGGGAACTTTATAAAGTGAACTTTTTATTCCTTTGGTTTTTAAAATTGGAAAAATCAATGGAGATTTTTAAAAGTGCCAGGCACTGTAATAAAATGGAGATGAGACCCAAGTTCCTAACGTACAGGGAATGGCTGTTTAAACTATTAAATAAGGATTTGTTTGGGTTTAAAAAGTCAATATAAACTAATGGGCAGATTGTTTCAATTTTTATTTCCCATTTTATCACACTACTGAACAAAAACCCTTAAAAGACTTTTTGCAATTATCCACAAATACTTTTGTATTTGAAAACCTATTACATAAACCTTCTTCACATCCTATGTACTTCTGATGTAGAGCTAACTTTTCTCAACATATAATTGTCTGTTTTTTGGCTTTCATGGAATACACTTTCCTGATGTTATTTCTACCTTTGGCCTATATGTAGGGCAATGGGTTTTACATGATATGTTCTCCACTACTCTTAAACAGGATGATCATTTAACATGAATTCACATTTTTCAGGTTTCATTACTTGCTGTTGAAGAGAAGTAAGTATTATAATCCAATGTAGGAAAAAATGCAAACTAGCAGTAACTTAAACTATAATATGACAAGATATTATCTGCGAAAACAATGTACATTGGTGGGACATAAAAAATCAATGTCAACGTTCTAAAGTCTTTTAAGGGTTCAAAGCACTCCAACAATATTGAATAGTGGGACTAGGCAAGAGTCCACTGATGTAGGTAAAGTAAGGTTACTGTTCCCATGGTAAAAATGAGAACATAGAGAAAAAAATGAAGAAAAAGAGAAAAGAGTAAGTGAATTTCATAGGCCTGGAAACCAATTTAGTAATTGAAGTGATCATTTTGTTTGTTTGTTTTCTTTTTTTGTGTGTGTGAAATATAGACTTATTTATTAATTTAAATTTATTTATTTTAATTGGAGGCTAATTAATTTACAATATTATATTGGTTTTGCCATACATCAATGGCACTAGTGTAAGAGGTTCAAAGCAACATTTTCCTTCAAATTTTTGGATTACTAGAGAGTAAACATTGTGGCAACAGAAATCAGCATGTGCTAACATAAAAGGAAATGGAAGGATACCTGGTATAGTAAGGATTAGAGGCAGGGAAAAAAGTGGAAAGGAAGTATTGGGAATTGCCCATTCTTCTTTTGCCACTGATGATTTCTGAACCAAAGGAGAGAAGTGAGTTGAGAAATGGTGCAGTTAGTGGTTTGTTATGCAAGAATGAGTTTTACAAAAAATATGTATGACTCAACTGGATGCTTTAATAAGTAAACACAGTTATTATATATATATATATATATATATTTTTTTTTTTTTTTTTTTTTTTCCTAATCACAGAAATGTTCCTGATACATGTTTAGGAGTAGAGACAGTTAAAATCAGAGACAGCACTTCTGAAAATAATGAAATATCATCATTTTTATCTTTAGCCTATCAAGTCCAGCCCATTCCAGAAAAAAAAGAAAAAATGTTAAACTGATTAACATACTTTATGTTAAACTACTTTTCTCTGCTTTTAGATTTTGAGTACAAAGAGAGGAGGGTTTCCTTCTAGTCTTCTGAATGTGCTTAGGGCTGTTTCTCTCTATTCCTTTTATTTTGTTCTACTCCAGAGGACAAGGAGTCTTTAAAAATGCATCAAGTTATACTCTTATGCATGGTGAATTTCACGAAGTAAAAGTTATTTACTTGTAAATGCCTTCTTTTTAATTTTTACTGAAATATAGTTGATTTACAATGTTGTGTTAGTTTCAGACATGCAAGGTGATTCAGCTATCTATATCTATACACATACGTATATATGTATTGTTTTGCATTATCTTCCATTATAGGTTATTACAAGATACAGAGTATAGTTCTCTGTGCTACACAGTAGGTCCTTGTTGGTTATCTATTGTATATATAGTACTGTATACATGTAAATGTTTTTCTGATGAATGTGAAAACCAAAAAACCCACAATGAACTACAAGGATGCTATCAACTTTCTAGAATGGAATCTAGTTTTGACTTTGTAGCACATGTAGGTGGAATAAAGTTCATGAGAGGGATGGTAAAAACAATAACACACAAACATAGACCAACAAACCCAACAATTAAACAAGTGAATGAAAAAAAAAAAAAAAACTTTGGAGTTTGGAAGAAGGTAAAGGAATAAAACTATGGGAAAGAAGGAAAATTATAGAAATGCCCTTTATAATGAAAAATGAAATATTCCTTTAGCTCATTGTCTAGAAATTCTAGGTGTTCATTATCATGGAATATGGTACAGTAGGTACTGAATAGAAGCTTTCAGGAAACAAAAGTTTTCATCATAAAAATTCTATTTCATAGATTTCTTAGTCTTGCATTCTATGATTATCCATAAAATTTTCTGAAAACTGATGATGTGCCAGAGTGTTTAACTTGAAAAAAACTTTGAAAACTAAATTTAGGTTCATCTAGAGCAAGGTATAAAATCATGTCAGAATTTCAAGAGGAATAAAATAATAAAAAAGTTGTCTTAATCTGTGTAAATTATATTTAATTGGATTAATAGTTTTTTATCTTTGTTCAGTTTCTCATGTAAGCCTACCATTTCTACATAGAGTTGTCTGTCTACACATTAGCCTAATACTACAATACCAACATTTACCCCTAATAAATAGCCACAATTCTCCAAACTTATTCTCAAAAAGAAAAAAGAAAAAAATGAAAAAGAAATAGAGTGATTCAGTAGCATACAGCTCTCATTATACTATCTTCCTGGTTTTTATTATATTGGCATGATGAACATTTTATGAAAAACTTGTCTATCATAGACCACATACTTAGTGATAAAATTATCCTATAGAGTTCATGGATAGCTACCCAGATATTATTTCAGATGTTTTTGAAATTAATTGTATCAATGAATTGTTGAAGTATATAAAAATCTAAATTTTCATACTTTATCATTAATACCTTTTCTCAATATATTGCAGTATTGATAATGTTGTGCTAGTTTCTGGTGTAATACAGCAAAGTGACTCAGTTATATGTATACATATAATATATATTCTTTTTCATACCCCTTTCCATTATGTTTTTAAAGGATATTGAATATAGTCCCTTGTGCTATACAGTAGGTCCTTGTTGTGTATTAATTTTATATATATATAGAAATTTGTATCTGCTACTCTCAAACTCCTAATTTACCCTACCTCTTTTCCCCTTTGGTAACCATAAATTTGTTTTCTATGCCTGTGAGTCTATTTATGCTTTGTAATTAAGTACATTTGTGTTATAGTCCCAGGTGGTGCTAGATGTAAAAGATCCTGCCTGCCAATGCAGGAGACATAAGAGATGTGGGTTTGATCCCTGTGTCGGGAAGATCCCCTGGAGGAGGGCATGGCAACCCACTCCAGTATTCTTGCCTAGAGAACCCCATGGACATAGGAGCCTGGCAGGCTACAGTCCATAGACCTGCACAGAGTCAGACATGACTAAAGCGACTAATCACACACAAACATGCCCTATTTTAGATTCCACATATAAGTGATATCATATGGTATTTGTCTTTCTCTATCTGACTTACTTCACTTAGTATGACAATCTCTTGACCCATCCATATTGCTGCAAATGACACTATTTCATTTTTTATGCCTGAGTACTATTCCATTGTGTGTGTTTATATATATATACACTACATGTTCTTTATTCAGTCATCTGTTAATGGACATTTGGGTTGCTCCCCATGTCTTGGCTATTGTACATACTGCTTTGAACACTGGGGTGTGTGAATCTTTTCAAATTATAGTTTACTCTGGATATATGCCCAGGAATATAGAATGGGCTTTAGAAAAGTTCCTGACAATTAGGTCTTCATTAAATTGTGACCATTGTTATATTGTTATTTTAGGTGTTCAAACTGTTGGTTTGATTTGGAAAATTGACAAAATGCCTAAAAATGCTTACAAGAATAAGGCCAAGCCTCTTGTTAAAGATAAAGTCACTCAAAGAGATTTAGTGATCACATTCAGTTTGGACTTTAATTGCTATGAGGATTCAAAGATAGGCTAATATTTGAACATGTAATATATTTATCATGAAAACCATTTGACACATCCCTAAATTGTGTTTCCTTTTACAAAAATATTCCAATATAATTTTATAGATTTAAAATTAAAAATAGGAAAGAACTCAGAAAATTTTTGGGGATATCCTAAGGATATTTTAAAAAGTCAAAACACCACCTGCAATCTTAAGTATCTGGTGAAATAAAGCAGGAAATAAACATTACTTACTTGAAGTGATCAGTTGTGGAGATAAATTACCTAATTTTATAAACCATTTAATTCTGTAGAAGAGATAACTTACCCTGTAAAAGGCCTTGCTCTAGTTCCAAAGAAGAGAATACTTTAGTCTTCTATCTATAACATGATGCACACATCTGATGAGAATTAAGAGAAATGGCACCACTTAGCCTCTTGAACTGCAGCAACCACAAGAAAGCAAAGAATTGGAGAGGGAAATGTTAAGTGATTGAGTACAAATGAACCATGTATGAATCAATTCAGATAAAGTATTTCAAGTCCAGAAATAATGTTTTTGGGGAATAGTACTTTGACTACTAATTATATAACTCATAATTTACAATGCCAATGACCCTGGCTTTTGAGATTTTGTGAACAATTTTCATTTAGATGTGTATTGCTGGCAAGCCACAGAATTTTCAGCAAGTCAATTAGAAACAAGCAGGAAGTTGCCCTAATAGAATCACAAATTATAGTGTCTTTCCCCACTACTTTGACTTAAGTAACATCTATTATAGGCTAAGCAAGTGATATCATTGTTTAAATTTTTCTCAGTCCATTTTTTTTTAAACTCCAGAGAACTAATTCTGCCAAAGATTTCTCAGAACATGTGTCTGTAATTCCCTTATATGACTCCTGGGTCACTAGGCAAGTGTTAACATTTAGTGAACTTTATACAACTAACTCTGTCCTTTGGGTGTTCAAACACATTTTCTTTATCCTTATTCTGTGCTTAGGAAAGGGAAATTTACAGTAGAAATGTAGTCTTACAATCTTCATTAAAGTCTCCCAGGGCACTTTACAATCATTAAAAGTTATAATTAGTACTGAAGAACATTCAACTCCTAAAAGGATCGTTTTTTAAACTAATAACTTTTTCTAACATCTGTATTTTTAAATCTGAAAACAGTTTAAGTGCTCCCGACTTCAACAGAAAATGACTTCCTATGTATAGAGGAAAGAACCCAATGTGTTTTTAACTGCTCTGAAACATATTTCCTGATCCCCTCTAGATTCTGTTCATTGCAAACAGTCAACTATTTATGCAGTTTAAGTAGGATTTCTGTATTAAGAAGAAAAAAATGGCAAGCAAGGAGATAAGTAAACTAGTAGGTTTGCTAAGGAGACTATAGCAAGAATTACGAATTTACTCTATGCCTTAAACATACAAATAGTTAAAATTAGGCCTCTATACGGATTTTGTCTGTTGTTTTTAGGAGTTTAGCTTTATATGATAGATGCTGTTGGGTGGGAACTCACGCTATATATACAATCATGTCTTCCCAGCCATCATCCAACTGGGCTTATATATGTGACACAGTTCTGCCACTATCGTTGTCAAGAATTCTCAAAGATCTGGTATTTTACACTTTTTGCAAGCTAACGAATGTGCCTGTCACAGTTTACTGGATGTTGGTAGATGACACAAATCTTCTGGATCAAAGAAAAAGAACAATTATTATTCACAGAAATAGCAGTAGCCAGAATATAATTGTCCTGTACTGATTCCTTACCAATGCAAGGCTGAAAAACTGATCCAGTAAAGAAAAGAAAGTCATTTTTTTAGATTATCAGTGTTTGTTACTTACACAAATAGCAAAAACAAAGAGAAGTAAAGGTGCCTGCTGCTATTCTATCTGTCCCTTAGGGAGAGTGTTAGGAGACATTTTTGCAGAGCAGCTAATGTCATGCTGTAGCTAAGCAATCTAAGAGCCTGAGCCTGCAGTATTACCCTAAAGAGACAAGGCAGACAGTCTCACAGCTCATAAGAAACCAGAAGACTAGGGAAAAATTGTGTCATGACAGTATCCCGGGGAAATGGGAAACAAGTAGAAAATAACCTTATAATAGCTATCCACAAACATCAAATGATCTCATGTTGCAGGAGGATCACAGGGCATTCTGCAAAGACTTAGAAAAGCTGCAGTCAGGTCTTGCCTTTGTGGTCTACATAGAAATGTACAAGGTTGCTAGGGTGGCATGATGGAGTCATTTTCACAGATTTTCCAAGCCTCAGTTCCCACAGGCAATACAGTAAGAGCCAAGAGAACCCAGAACATACAGTGTGTTACAATAGAAAAAGGACTCTGAGCTTAGGAAACTTCAACCTTAAATAAAAGTTACAGTAAATATGACTGTCCTTTATCCCAGAAGTAGATATTATTTTGATTTTATTGGACAACACACAAACTTGCCCTCTGTTCTGACAGGACATTCTACTTCCCAAGGCTGTTATCTACATAATACTTTGAAAGATCTTGTATAATAAAACACTTGGTACCTTTGTATACATGCAAAATCCTAAGAGACTCATGGAAAATTGTCTCCAAATATTCATGTACTGACAAGTAGCAGATGGGAATGGCCAATATAGTGGAGTAGGAAGACCCTGAGCCCACTTCCTTCCATGGGCACAACAAAATTATAACTATTTACAGAGAAAATACTGATGAGAAAGACTAGAGGACCAGAAAAGATCTTCTGCATCCAAAATTATAGAGGAACCACAGTGAAGCAGGTAGGAGGGGCTGAGATGCAATATTAGTGAAATTTCATAAACATGGGTGGGAAATCTGCAAATAGGAAGATAATTAAAATTTAAAAAGTTCTCTCCAAGGACAAAGGGTATGAGCCCCACATTTGAATTCCCTGGTTGGTGGTCCTGTAGCAAGAAGACAATACTCCTGGATTATTTGGCTATAAGGGCTAGCAGGGATTACTTTTGGGAGACAGAGGGATGTGGGGAAAAGAAACTCTACTCTATTCTTAAAGACATATACAGAATCTCACATGCTCTGGGACCAAGGGCAAAAGCAATAATCTGAAAGGAGCTTGGGTCTGACCATGTGCTGATTTTGGGAAGCCACCTAGAGAGGCAAGAGGCAACTAGAGCTCACCTTGGGGACATAGGCACTGGAGGCAGCCATTTTTGGAGCTAGTTCTCCCAAGAGAACACTGGTGCTGACAAAGGATATTTTGGAATTTTTTCCCCCTGGATGGAATGCAGCCTTATCCACTGACCTGTCAGAACCAGTTCTGGGATACCTCAAGACTAGCAAATTGCTGGATGGGGAAACAGTCCTATCCATCAGCAAGCCAGATGCTTTAGGACCACCTGAGTCCACAGTGGCACCAAGAACTATCTCTTTCCATAACAGGGCCAAGGACCTGACCCTATATACCAGTACATGGGCACTAGCCCCAGAACCCCCAGGATCCTGCATCAAAGACCCTGGGACCAAGCACTATTCACCAGTTGGCAAGCATAAGGCCCAGGGCTCTGAGGGTTCTGGTCCATCCACCAGAGGACCACCACCAACTCTGGGTATCCCTGGGCTCTGCAGCCAGAGACTACAGGACCTGTCTACACCCACCAGTGAGCCAGTACTAGCTCCAGGACCAGTCTCATCACCAATCAGATCAGATCAGTCGCTCAGTCATGTCCAACTCTTTGCGACTCCATGAATCGCAGCACGCCAGGCCTCCCTGTCCATCACCAACTCCTGGAGTTCACTCAGACTCACGTCCATCAAGTCAGAGATGCCATCCAGCCATCTCATCCTCTGTCATCCCCTTCTCCTCCTGCCTCCAATCCCTCCCACCATCAGAGTCTTTTCCAATGAGTCAACTCTTCACATGAGGTGGCCAGAGTACTGGAGTTTCAGCTTTAGCATCATTCCTTCCAAAGAAATCCCAGGGCTGATCTCCTTCAGAATGGACTGGTTGGATCTCCTTGTAGTCCAAGGGACTCTCAAGAGTCTTCTCCAACACCACAGTTCAAAAGCATCAATTCTTTGGTGCTCAGCCTTCTTCACAGTCCAACTCTCACATCCATACATGACCACAGGAAAAACCATAGCCTTGACTAGACGAACCTTTGTTGGCAAAGTAATGTCTCTGCTTTTGCATAGGTAGGCACAGCTCCAGGATCAACTATGTAAGAGCACCAGCATGAGCAGGTAGACACCATTTCTAGGACCAATGCTGTGCTGCAGCCTTCCACGTCAGCACCCATCCCACATTCCTGCTGGTCAGCACTAGCTCAGAGACCTCTTGAGCTCTGGCTCCATCCATCAGCAAGCAAACACCAGCCTGCAAACACTCCCCCTGGGCCCCAACCTCACCCACCAGGAACCAAATACCAGCTTCAAAACACCTTGGAACCCAAGGTCAGCTGCCCCAGGATCTAGATCCATCCAACAGTAGATCAACATGAGCTCTGGACACTCAAAGATCCCATACATACCATTTAAGGTACTGGCCTCACACAAAAACAGGCCAACACAGAATCCAGGAAACCCAGCTTGGAACTATCTATCCCAGGACTCAGCTCTGCCTACCAGTGGACCAACAATAGACCTAGGATGCTTGAGGCTCCACAACAAGTTATCTAACAACCTGGCCTTGTGCACCAGCAGCTGGCAGCCTCAGCACAAGGACCTGGCAACCAAACAGACTGGGGGCCTGGAACATATGGCAGACCACTTATAGTACACAGACTGCTAGAAGAGGAGGATCCATGCAGCCACATAGGGTGCACAGCTAAAGCATATAGCTCTGGTGACTAAATAGAAGTGCACTGTGGAGATACATATGATATCCTCTAGAAAAATGTACTTCTTCAAGGTTAGGAATCATAAACCTTTGAATACCTAGAAACAAAAACAGCATATAAGGCAAAATGAAGTGACAAGGAATATGTTCCAAATGAAAGACCGAGATAAAAGCCCAGAAAAAGAACTAAGAGAAGGGAAGAGAAGCTATATGTTTAATAAAGATTTCAAGATAATGATTATACAGATGCCTCAAGAACTTGGGAGAAGATTAGATGAAGAGATTTCAGAAATGAAAAAGGAGAGATTACAATCAACATCACAGAAACATGAAAGATCTTAAGAGATTACAATGAACAATTATACCTTCAATAAAACTGACAACCTAGTAGGAATGGACACATTTCCAGATGTAAAACTGAACTAGGAAGAAAGAGAAATAGACCACACCAATTACCAGTAGTGAAATTTCTTCAGTAATTTAAAAACTCCCAAGAAACCAGCCAGGACCAGATGGCTTCACAAGTGAATTATACCAAACATTTAGAGAATAGTTAACACCTATATTTCTCAAATCATTCCCAAAAATTGTAGAGGAAGGAATAATTCTGAACTTTTCCTACAAAAATAGCATCATTCTGATATGAAAATCAGACAAAATTATTATGAAGAATAAATAAAATTACAGACCAATATCACTGATGACACAGATGCAAAAATCCTCAACAAAATATTAGTAAATTAAATGCAATAATACTTTAAAAGGATCATACACCATAATCAAGAGGGATTTGTCCCATGGACCCAAGGATGGTTCAACATATGCAAAATGATAAATTCTATATATAATATTAACAAACTAAAGAATAAAAATCTCAATAGATTCAGAAAAATCTTTTGACAAAATTTAACATCTAGTCATGATAAAAAGTCTCAACAAAATGGCTATTAGGGAAATACATCTTAACATAAAAAGGCTGTGTATGGCAATCCCACAGATAAAATCATAGTCATTGGTGAATAGCTGAATTATTTCCTCTATGATAAGGAACATTACAAGGATGTCCCCTCTCACCACTTTTTTTTTCAACATAGTATTGAAAGTCTTAACCATAGCAATCAGAAGAAATAAATAAATCCAAATTAGAAATAAAGAAATTAAATTGCCACCATTCGTAGATGACATGATACTAAACACAGAAAATTCTAAATATGTAGCCAGAAAATGACTACAACTCATCATTGAATTTTCTAAAAGTTGCAGGATAGAAAATTAGTATACGAAAATCAGTTGCATTCCTAAACACTAATAATTAACTATCAGAAAGAAAAAATTAAGAGAACAATTCCATTTATCACCTCAACTAAAATAATAAAGTACCCAGGGATAAATCAAACTGAGGATGTACAAGGCCTGTACTAAGAAAACTGTAAGACATGGATGAAAGAAATTGAAGATGACACAACTAGACGGAAAAGTTGATTGTGTTCATGGATTAGAAGAATTAATATTGTTCAAATAACCATATAGCCCAAGGCAGTCTACATATTCAATGCAATTCGTATCAACAAACCGATAGCATTTTTCTTACAGAAATATAAAAAAAAAAATCTAAAATTATGGAAAAAGCAAAAATTCTAAAGCCAAAACAACCTTGAGAAAGAAGAACAAAGTGGATTTCTCACGTTCTGATTTCAAACTACACTACAAAGTTACAATAATCAAAACATTATGAGACTAGCACAAACACACACACATATATAAAGGAACCAAATAACCCAGTAATAAACTCACACTTATATGGACAATTAATCTGTGACAAAAGAACCAAAATATGCAATGAAGGTAATATAGCCTCTTTAATAAATGGTGTTGGAAAAACTGGACAGCTCCATGCTAAACAATTTAAGTGGACAACTCTCTCAAACCATGGATGAAAATAAATTCAAAGTATATTAAAGACTTAAATGTAAGACATGAAACCATAAAGCTTCTAGAAAAAATCTTAGGCAGTAAAGTCTTTGACAAGAGTCATAGTAATATTTTTTTGTATATGACAAATATGAGTAAATCAAACTAAAAATACTTGCATACAAAAGGTAATTATAAAAAAAAAAATAAAAATGCCACCTACTGAATGACAAAATATATTTGCACATGATATCCTATAAGGGGTTAATATCCAAGATATACAAAGAACTCACATAACTAAACTAAATAAAAGAATCTGAATAAAAATGAGCAGAGTATCCAAATAGACATATTTTTAAAGACGTATAGATGGCCAAAATAGGCTTCTGAAAAGATACTTAACATTGCTAATCAGCACAAAAATGAAAAATGAAAACAATGAAATATCACTTCATACCTGTCAGAATGACTATTATCAAAAAACCCACAAATACCATAATCATAATCACTTCATGATGTTTGTAGGTAAAATCATTATTTTGTACCCCTTAAACTCATACAATACTGTGTGACCATTATGCCTCAATAAAAGTGGAAGGAAAAAAGAAAAAGAAAAAAAGTAGCAGTGAAGCTTCTCAGATTTTGCTTTCTTTACTAAAACAAAACAAAACAAAAATAGACTCAGCAGGCCCAATCTTGGCTTCATTGCCCTTGTACCTACTCTCTTCCTTGAACATAATGTCAAATATATTGTAGAGGAAAGATGATTCTACATAAATATGGTAGAATGCAAAAATAGGAACCTATGTCCACAAACTATTGTTAAACATCTTCAGTTGCCCTGACTGCCCTCATGTCGTTTTCGTATGACTTTGTGTGTGTGTGTATGAGGCAATAACAGAGAGAGAAGAGAGAAGACACTATTTGCTTAAAAAACTGCAAGCCAAATACTCTGTTCTTGTTTTTGAATACATTTCAAATCAAAGAAACTTTAATTCAGAAGAAACTATATGTCAAAATTCCTTAATATTGAATGCTTTTTCCAAATCTCCATTATTAAATGGAGCCAAACTATCATTTGATGCTATCACTTCCAAGTGCCAAGTTATTATTGCCTCACAAATAGATGGGGAAACAGTGGAAACAATGTCAGACTTTACTTTTTTGGTCTCCAAAATCACTGCAGATGGTGACTGCAGCCATGAAATTAATAGACGCTTACTCCTTGGAAGGAAAGTTATGACCAACCTAGATAGCATATTCAAAAGCAGAGATATTACACTGCCAACAAAGGTCCGTCTAGTCAAGGCTATGGTTTTTCCAGTGGTCATGTGTGGATGTGAGAGCTGGACTGTGAAGAAAGCTGAGCACCGAAGAATTGATGTTTTTGAACTGTGGTGTTGGAGAAGACTCTTGAGACCCTTGGACTACAAGGAGATCCAACCAGTTCATACTAAAGTAGATCAGTCCTGGGTGTTCATTGGAAGGACTGATGCTGAAGGTGAAACTCCAATACTTTGGCCACGTCATGCGAAGAGTTGACTCATTGGAAAAGACCTTAATGCTGGGAGGGATTGGGGGCAGGAGGAAAAGTGGACAACAGAGGATGAGATGGCTGGATGGCATCACCAACTCAATGGATATGAGTTTGAGTGAACTCTGGGAGTTGGTGAGGGACAAGGAGGCCTGGTGTGCTGTGATTCATGGGGTTGCAAAGAGCCGGACACGACTGAGCGACTGAACTGAACACTTAGTTATATGTATGACTTTATAACATACACTCAATCCACACTAGATTCTTTCCTCTTCTGTTGCAGTTGAGACAACATCATCCAATTGGCTTGATGGGAAGATTAAATTATAGTGATTATAAATCTATCTCCTGAGGCCTTTATAGCTACTTAATAAACATGTTTCCCTAGAGCCAAAGGCCCTTGATAACCTTCTGTGAAGATAATGGTGATTCAAATTTCTTTTATTCAGTATAACCAAAAGTGTTTTTATTAATTTCTAAACACATCATTTAATTCAAAAGTCTAATAGAATTTTTTAGATGTTTTGGTTCCTAAGTCATATTTTTAATAATATATGTTCATGGATTATTTTAAATGAATTATCATGGAACCAAACAGAGTAGTACTAATTATTTGACCTTCATTCTAGTGACAAATAGGTTTATTTAGTTGCTTTAAATAGTCTTGGGAAAATTAGATATTTTAAACTTACCCACGTGAGGAAACATTTTTTTTCCTTTTTGTTAATCACCCCAAATTATTATTTTAGGCAAATGTGTTTACCTTTGAGGGAAAAATAAGAATGATTTTGATAGAAGCAGTAATTTGGACTGTGGGTGAATTAATATGTATTTTTAAATGTACACTTTTGGGTTTAAGTTGTTAATATGTTGTTAGGAACATTTGAAACTATGTTCATGAGATATACTGGTTGCAATTTTTCCTTCTTGTAGTGTACATCTGATTTTATTTAGGACAATGATGCTTCAAAGATTGCATTACCAAGTATTTCTTCTGCATCTAATATCTGGAAATGATTGTATAGAAATAGCTTATTTCTTAAGTGATTGGTATATATATATCTCAAAAATAATATTATAGTTATAGATGAACTTATTAATGATGAGTATACAGAAAAATAGAAAAATTATAAGCTATAAAAAGGCTAACTGTGATCATAACATTATTATAACTATATCTACCATAACAAATTAATTGTAATAAGATAAAGGATATTATTCTAGTACACCAATCAAAATGAACTGGGACATAAATTTTTTGTGAATAACTGACTGGAAATAAAAGCATAAGTATGAGAGAGAGTTACATATTACTAGCATCTGAACTGAATCTGAGACCTAGACTGATGACATGGGGCAGTAAAGGAACTTGCACTCAGCAATTAAATATTATTTGTTAAATATATCCCTAATTATTATAATAATCTCACAAAGCTTTTATAATCAATCCCCTTATTTTTGTAAATAATAATGTTTCTGAAAAGAATGAAAACTAACACACTGAGCTTCTTTCACCCCAGTACCCTGCTATGTCTACAAGATACCATAATGATTCTCTGGATCAGAAGACAGAACTCCAGGGAATGGTATTAGATGATAGGATTTTGGAAGTTTCTGCTATTATAATTTGTGAAAAGCTTCTCCCCATGTCAGCTGTAATACTAAACTTATCCTAGTATTAGTGATTGGAAGGTTGGATGAATATGTAGATGAATAGATAAAACAACATCACAAATAGAGTTCCAAGATTCTCAAAACAGTTTGTATCTCTTTCTCATTCCCTGTCTCTCATATGACTATTGAACTGAATCCTCCAGGTCTTAAATTTGAATCCTAGGGAGAAGGCAACATAATTATAACAAAAGGGCAGTTCTCTAAGTTGTGAACACAAGGAGCTGTGGCTTTGTCTCTCCTCATTCGAATGAGATTGGAACTTAAGTTGGGTAGAACTATTCTTCTTATTTCAACAGTTAGGATCCTGAGAGCACTGGTCTCTGCATATTAATTCTTTAGGATATGGGAGATATGGGTGAAATGAATCTCATTCAGTTCTGCAGTGTGTTAATGTGGGACTATTCAGATAGATGTTAAAGGTAGATATTAGTAGTAGCCTTGGAAAGTGACTTCATTAAGATTGAAAAATGTATATATTACTTATAAAATACTTGAAGAAAATTTATTTTTATATTCTATAACTAATTTTAGCTTTTTAAAAGAGCTCCTATCCCATTCATTGGTAGCAGGTATCAGAAAAAATGTGAAGACACTGAAATGAACAAAAATGATGACTGTCCCATTGAGAGTAACCTTCCACGTTATCTATGCCTTTCACTGACTTAGAGCCGTTTTAAAACTCTGAAAGTAGTAGAATACTAATAGAAATTCAATGTTTCTTTTCCATAAAAATAGAAATTCTCTCTGGTGGAGACATACATAAAAATTACCCTAAGGATATTGACCAGTGTTTCATAAATTCATTTTAGCCTTCCTGAAAGAGATTAATATAAATGTTTTTAAAATTCTCTTGTGAACTGGTGGTAACATCTACTAGTTACCTCATTAATTAAAGAATAAACAAAGTCTTTGAAATATAGGAAAACTTTTTTGTAATCTTCCAGAAAATTATTTAGGCTTTGTGCTTTCTTTTGTGAAATCTTGTTGATTAATGATTGAATTTTTAAATAGATATAAACTCATTCAAATTATCTATTTCTTCTTTCTTAAAATTTGACAGTTTGTACCTTTCAAGAAATTGATCCATTTTATATAAGTCAACCAATTTATGGAAACAGATGTGCTCATAGAATTCATTGTTATCCTTAAGGGTCCAAAAGTCAGTAATGATAACTCAACCTTATTTCTGATATTGGTAATGTATGTTTTCTCTTATTCTTTAGTTAGCCTATTGATCTTTTTATAAAAACTAGTTTTCTATTTTTTTTTCTTTTTTTTTCAATTCTCTTGATTTATATTCTGTTTTTATTTTCCTTATGTTTGCTTTATGTTTAAATTGCTATTCTTGAATTTTTCTTCTTTTATTATACATATATTCAGTGGTCTAAGTTCTCCCATACACTGTTTTCACTGCATTTTACAAATTTTGATCACTTCATTTTTTACTTATATCAAAATGCTTTTGATTTCTCTTGAGATTTCTTTAATCCATGATTTATTTAAAATGTGACTTCGTTTCTATCTCCAGCTACCACTGTGTAACTAACTCCTCTTCCTTACAAGGGTCCTCTCTATGTTTCTCCCAAGTGTTCAATTGCCATTCTCTCCCAAAGTTAGCCAAAGGGACCAAATGTTATTGCACTATAATCTTAACTGTTACTGTTTGCAGATGACATGGTCTTATATATAAAAAATATTGCAGACCACTAAAAAATTAAAATACTAGAATTAATGAATTCAAAATGAACAAAGTAAAATCAGGTATGCTTTTATACAGTAACATGAGACTATCCAAAAAAGAAATTAGGAGAACAATCTCATTTAAAATAGCACTTTAAAATAGCATTTAAAAAAATATATTTAGGAATAAACTTAACTAAGGAAATGAAGGACATAAATTACTGATGAAAGAAATTAAGGAAGACACAATGAAAGACATTTATTCATGAATTGGAAGACATATTATTATTAAAATGTTCATACTACACAAAACAATCTACATGTTCAATGAAATCTCTAGAAAAATCTCAATTTTTTTTACAGAAACAGAAAAAAATAGCAATTCTAAAATTCATAAGGAATATCTCCTTGATATTGATCTTGACAATAGTTTTATGGATATGACACCATAAGCACTGGCCACAAAAGCAAAAATAGACAAGTAGAACTACATCAAACAACAAGAAGGTTTTGCACAGGAAAAGAAATAATTAAGAGTGGGAGAGAACCTACAGAACTTGTATATTTGAGAAGGGATTTATTTTCAAATTACATAAGAAAGTGCTACAACACTATAGCGAAACAAACAAAAAACTTAAAAATGGACTATGGAGTGGATAGACTTTAATAATCTCCAAAGAAGACATGCAAATGGTCAACAGGAACATAAAAAGATGTTCAACATCACAAGTCATCAAGAAACTGTGAATCTAAACCACAATGATATACTACTTCACACCTTTCAGGATGGCAATTATGAAGGAGAAAAAAAAAAAAAAAGGTGTTGGCAAGATGTGAAGAAATTGGAAGTTTTATACACTATTGGTGGGAATGGAAAATGGTATACCTGCTTTACAAAACAGAAGGATATTCCTCAAAGAAATTAAAATAGACCTACCATATAATCCAGAAATCCCATATTTGGATATTTATCCAAAATATATGAAGTTGGGGTCTCAAAGAGATATCAGCACTCCTATGTTCACTGCAGCACTAGCAGTACTATTCATAATACAAAACAAACAAACAAACAAACAAAAAACCTGAATGTCCATTGATAGATAAATATAAAAATAAAATGTGTTATACACACACACAATGAAATATTATTCAGACTTTAAAAAACAGGAAATTCTGTAATATGCAACAACATGGTTGAAAAAACATATTATGAAAACAAAGCTCAAAGCAAACAATACTTCATGAACAAAGGAGCAAAAAAGATCCACAACAAAATATTAGCACATCAAACTCAACAACATATCAAAAGAATCATACATCATGACTACCTGAGACCTTTCTCAGTTATTCAAGACTAGCTCAATATTCAAAAATCAATTAATGTAATTGATTATATTAATAATCATCTAAAGAAATATATACACACAAACACAACTACACCAAACATGCAGAAAAACATCTCACAAAAATCCAACACATATTCACAATAAACATTCTGAGTAAACTAGAACACAGGGAAACTATCTGTATTGATAAAGTATATTTACAAAAATTCTAAAACTCTAATATTATAGTTAATGATGATGAGCTCAAGTCTTTCTTAGTCAGATCAGTAACAGGGCAAGAAAGTCTTTCTGCCACCACCACTTTTCAACATTGTACTGGGAATCCTAGTTAATGCAATGAAACAGACAGGAAATAAAAGATATAGAGACTCACAAGGAAAAGATAAAACCGTTTACATTCACAGATGACAGAATTGTTTGTGTAGAATATCCAAAAATCAACAAAGATATTTTGTAATTAATAAGTGATTATATAAAGTGTGATCCCTCATGGATCACAGCCTTGTTGTAGCACAGGGACTTGCATAACTCAATGAAGCTCTGAGCCATGACGTGCAGGACCACACAGGATGGATGGATCATAGTGGAGAGTTCTGACAAAACGTCACCTACTAGAAGAGGGAATGACAAATCACTCCAGTTTTCTTGTGAGAACTCTAAGAACAGTATGAAAAGGCAAAAAGACATGACAGAAGATGAGCTTTCCGGGTCAGAAGGTGTCAAATATGCTATAAGGGAAGAAAGGAAAGCAATTACTAGAAACCAGTATGCAGATCACAGCTTGTCAAACTCAATGAAACTAAACCATGCCATGTGGGTCCACCCAAGACAGACGGGTCATGGTGGAGAGGTCTGTCAGAATGTAGTCAACAGGACAAGGTAATGGCAAACCACTTCAGTATTCTTGCCTTGAGAACCCCATGAACTGTATGAAAAGGCAAAAGATAGGACGCTGAAAGATGAACTCCTCAGGTTGGTAGGTGCCCAGTATGCTACTGGAGATCAGTGGAGAAATAACTCCAGAAAGAATGAAGGGATGGAGCCAAAGCAAAAAGAATACCCAGCTGTGGATGTGACTGGTGATAGAAGCAAGGTCCGATGCTGTAAAGAACAATATTGCATAGGAACCTGGAATGTCAGGTCCATGAATCAAGGCAAATTGGAAGTGGTCAAACAGGAGATGGCAAGAGTGAATGCCGACATTCTAGGACTCAGCGAACTGAAATGGACTGGAATGGGTGAATTTAACTCAGATGACCATTATATCTACTACTGCGGGCAGGAATCCCTCAGAAGAAATGGAGTAGCCATCATAGTCAACAAAACAGTCCAAAATGCAGTACTTGGATACAGTCTCAAAAAGACAGAATGATCTCTGTTCATTTCCAAGGCAAACCATTCAATATTACGGTAATCCAAATCAACGCCCCAACCAGTAACACTAAAGAAGCTGAAGTTGAACAGTTCTATGAAGACCTACAAGACCTTTTAGAACTAACACCCCAAAAAGATGTTCTTTTCATTATAGAGGACTGGAATTTAAAAGTAGGAAGTCAAGAAACACCTGGAACAATAGGCAAATTTGGCCTTGGAGTACAGAATGAAGCAGGGCAAAGGCTAATAGAGTTTTGCCCAGAGAACGGACTGGTCATAGCAAACACCCTCTTCCAACAACACAAGAGAAGACTCTACACAAGGACATCACCAGATGGCCAACATCAAAATCAAATTGATTATATTCTTTGCAGCCAAAGATAGAGAAGCTCTATACAGTCAGCAAAAACAAGACTGGGAGCTGACTGGCTCAGATCATTAATTCCTTATTGCCAAATTCAAACTTAAATTAAAGAAAGTGGGGAAAACCACTAGACCATTCAGGTAAGACCTAAGTCAAATCCCAAACGATTATACAGTGGAGGTGAGAAATAGATTTAAGGGACTAGATCTGATACACAGAGTGCCGGATGAACTATGGATGGAAGTTCGTGACAAGACCATCGCCAAGAAAAAGAAGTGCAAAAAAGCAAAATGGCTGTCTGAACAGGCTGTGAAAAGAAGGGAAGTGAAAAGCAAAGGGAAAAGGAAAGATATACCCATTTGAATTCAGAGTTCCAAAGAATAGTGAAGAGAGATAAGAAAGCCTTCCTCAGTGATCAATGCAAAGAAAGAGAGGAAAACAATAGAATGGGAAAGACTAGAGATCTCTTCAAGAAAAGTAGAGATACGGAGGGAACATTTCATGCAAAGATGGGCTCAATAAAGGACAGCAATGGTATGGACCTCACAAAAGCAGAAGATATTAAGAAGAGGTGGCAAGAATAAACAGAAGAAGTATACAAAAAAGATCTTCATGAGCTACATAATCGCGATGGTGTGATCACTCATCTAGGGGTAAACATCCTGGAATGTGAGGTCAAGTGGCCCTTAGTAAGCATCACTACAAACAAAGCTATTGGAGGTGATGGAATTCCAGTGGAGCTATTTCAAATCCTGAAAGATGATGCTGTGAAAGTGCTGCACTCAATATGCCAGCAAATTTGGAAAACTCAGCAGTGGCCACAAGACTGGAAAAGGTCAGTTTTCATTCCAGTCCCAAAGAAAGGCAATGCTAAAGAATGCTCAAACTACCACACAATTGCACTCATCTCACATGCAAGTAAAGTAAAGCTCAAAATACTCCAAGCCAGGCTTCAGCAATACATGAACCATAAACTTCCAAATGTTCAGGCTGGTTTTCGAAAAGGCTGAAGAACCAGAGATCAAATTGCCAACATCTGCTGAATCATGGAAAAAGCAAGGGAGTTCCAGAAAAACATCTACTCCTGTTTTATTGACTATGCCAAAGCCTTTGACTGTGTGGATCACAATAAACTATAGAAACTTCTGAAAGAGATGGGAATCAATTTTAACATGTAATAAAATACATAACAAATAATTAACTAGAATTTTAGGCTGGATTTAATTCAGCAGAGAAAATCAACAAATTACATCTAAACTAAGGAAGGTACTTGCAGAATTGTACAGAAAGAGAAAATTAAAAAAGTAGTAAAATATTTGGATGTAATATGGAGAGATTTAACATTCTATGAAGTAGGCCAGAAAAAAAAGAGAATATAAAGTACAAAAGAAAAGAATTTTTGTAAAGACTACTTCTGAAACTTTTTTGAGTGGAGGAAAAATATGCTTGCAGATTATAAAATGTACTTCAAGTACCAAAGAAGTTTTAATACATACATTCAAACAGAGACATATAATATAAAATATAATAGAGTATCAGGAAGCTAAAGCAGTACCCTTAAAATCTACCAAGGGTTAAGACGTAGTACAAACTGCTTCAAATGAATAATCAGACAGGGAAGAGCTTTCTCACAGGAAAAATAATTCTTCTATGATATTGAAAAGATATGTATGTACCTGAGGGAAAATAACTGTAAACTAGGATTCTACATAGTCAAATTAACATACGAGTGAATATGGAAAAATAAAATTTTATATATAAAAGCTGAAAGAGTTTACCACTCATTACTTTACTTAAAACACATGTAACATAAAATAGTCATAATGCCAACTGAAAAAAGAAGAAAGGCCTGGAAATAGATAAAACAAAAGCATAAAATTTTACAAAATCTATTTTATACTTATTTAACTATTTACTATATTCACTATATACTATATTTACTATATTAACTATATAGTTAAATATTTAACTATTTAAATATTCACAAATTTTGTGTTAGTTAGATATACAATAGAATTTAAAAGAATACCAATTTGGAACAGTATTGAATAGGGAGTTCAGGAACATTATACAAAATATGCATCCAATGGAGACACAGACTTAGAGAACAGACTTCTTGACACAAGGGTAGCTGTAGAGGTTGGGACTATTGGAGAGAGTAGCATAGAAACATATACACTATCATATGCAAAATAGATAGCCAGTGGGAATTTGCTGTATGATTCGGGGAGCTCAAACCTGTGCTTGGTGAAAACCTAGAGTGGCTGGATGGGGTGGGAGGTGGGAGAGATGTTCAAAAATGAGGGGACATATGTATGACTATGGCTGCTTCATGTTTATGTATGGCGGAAACCAACACAATATTGTAAAGCAATTATCCTTCAATTTAAAAAAGAAAGAAAGAAAGAAAGAAGGGTAACAATGTTGAATAGACAGAAGCAGAGAGAATATGTCCTATCTTTTCTGCAGGAAGTTTTCATTTTTGTCTCAGGTTCAAAGGATTTGTTAACAAAATAAGCCAGTCTTTATATATGAATAAATAATAACAATATTTATAAGAGAATTATCTGGCTTACTTTTAATATACTGACATTAAAAGAAAAGAGAAATAGAAACAACAGATGATACATCACCAAATTGGGTTTTGACCAACACCAAAACTTAAAACAGCACTGGGAAGTTCCATGACACAGCATATCTGGAGTCCCAATTGGGAAAATGTCCCAGGCAGCCTGTCTGCTCTGTGGGTGAGACTTAAAAATTGCATTTAGGTTCCAGTTTATAATCCCAGGATGCAAAATGATTTCCTCATCAGTCTATGAGCAAATTGCAGCTCTGGTTTCACATTAATGCTCTTTGTCTTGAAAAACTTGGAATGCCCTTAAGCCCAGGGCCGGACCCCTTCCAGGGGCTCAACAATCTCAGGATTCATCCCCTATCTTATCTATTATAAGATGCAAGATGGCAGAGAAGTACCTGTGCTCATCTTCTCATGTGAGAACATCAAAATTTCAACTAGCTGCTGACCAACCATCGACAGGAGAATGCTGCTGCTGCTGCTGCTGCTGCTGCTACGTCACTTCAGTAGTGTCCGACTCTATGCGACCCCATAGATGGCAGCCCAACAGACTCCCCCGTCCCTGAGATTCTCCAGGCAAGAACACTGGAGTGAGTTGCCATTTCCTTCTCCAATGCATAAAAGTGAAAAGTGAAAGTGAAGTCACTCAGTCGTATCTGACTCGTAGCGACCCCATGGACTACCGTCCATGGGATTTTCCAGGCAGCAGTACTGGAGTGGGGTGCCATTGCCTTCCGCAACTATCGACAGGAAAATGCTGGATCCCAGCAAATAAAGATACCCCATATTCAAGAGCAAAGGCGAAGGCCCAGCAATATGGTAGGAGTGGCAGAATCATGTTTAGAATCAAACCTCATCCCTACCAGAGACGCTCAGAGGGTGCAAAAGCACCTTGTGTGCACTAGGACCCAGGGAAATGAGCAGTGACCTCCACAAGAGCCTGAGCCACACCTGCCTTTGAGTGTTTGAGTGTCTCTGCAGAGGCACAGGTCAGCAGTGGCCTGCCGTGGGGACAGGGGCTCTGGTTGCAGCAGACCTGAAAGGCACAGCGTGCAGCATAAGTTCTCTCAGAGAAGGTCACCATTAGCCCCACCAGAAAGCAGCCAAGCAGACGACCCACAAACTGGAGAACAATTATATCAAAGATGTTCTCGCACTGCTGCAAAAGTTCTAAGGCCCACAATAGATTTCCCAACCTGGAGATCCGACGAGATACTGAGAACCTGCAGGGGACTTGAATACAGAAATTCCATAGGACTGGGGAAACAGACTCTTGGAGGTCACAGCAAAACTCTGTGTGCACCAGAACCCAAGAGAAAGGAGCAGTGACCTCACAAGAGACTGAGTCAGACTTGCCTGTGAATGTTCTGGAGTCTCTGGAGGAGGCGTGGGTGGACAGTGGCTTGCTGTGGGGTCAGAGGCACTGACTCCAACAGTCCTGGGAACCGTGCTGTGCTGGCATAGGTCCTTTTGCAGGAGGTCACCATTACTGTCATTACCCCTACCATAGTTTGGCCTCAGGAAAACTACAGGGATCTAAGACAGCCCCACCCCTTAGCAGAAATTTGGATTATAGATTTACAGAGCATTGCCTCACCCACCAGAGCAAGACCCAGTTATCTCCACAGCCAGTCCCTCCCAGCAGGAAGCTTCCAAAGCCTCTTATCCTAATCCATGAGAAGGCAGACAGAATGAAAACCACAGTGGCAGAAAACTAATCAAACTGATCACATGGATCACAGCCTTGTCTAACCCAATGAAACTATGAGCCATGCCCTGTAGGGCCATCCAAGAGGTCATGGTGGAGAGTTTTGATAAAATGTGGTCCACTGGAGAAGGGAACAGAAAACCACATCAGTATTCTTGCCTTGAGAACCCCATGAACAGTATGAAAAGACAAAAAGATATGACACTGAAAATGAACTCCCCAGGTCAGAAGGTGCCCAATATGGTAATGGAGATAAGGGGAGACAGCTCCAGAAGGAATGAAGAGGCTGAGCCACAGCAAAAACAACACCCAGTTGTAGAAGTGTCTGGTGGTGGAAGTAAAGCTGATGTTGTAAAGAACAATATTGCATAGGAAACTGGAATGTTAGGTCCATGAATCATGATAAATTAGAAATGGTCAAACAGGACATGGCAAGAATGAACACAGACATTTTAGGGATCAGTGAACTAAAATGGACCAGGATGGGTGAATTTAATTTGAATGAACATTGTATCTACTACTGTGGGCAACAATCCCTTAGAGAAATGGAGTAGCCCTCATAGTGAACAAGAGTACAAAATGCAGCACTTGACAATCTCAAAAACGACAGAATGATTTCTGTTCATTCCCAAGGCAAACCATTCAATATCACAGTAATCCAAGTCTTTGCCCCAACCACTAAGGTTGAAGAAGCTGAAGTTGAATGGTTCTATGAAGCCAAACAAGACCATCTAGAACTAACACCAAAAAAGATGTCCTTTTCACAATAGGGGACTGGAATGCAAAAGTAGGAAGTAAAGAGATACCTGGAGTAATAGGCCAGTTTAGCTTTGGAGTACAAAATGAAGCAGGACAAGGGCTAACAGAGTTTTGCCAAGAGAATACACTTGTCCCCTCTTCCAACAACACAAGAGACGATTTTACACATGGACATCACTATATGGTCATTACCGAAATCAGACTGATTATATTCTTTGCAGCCAAAGATGGAGAAGCTTTATACAATCAGCAAAAACAAGACTGGGAGCTGACTATGGCTCAGATCATGAACTCCATGTTGCAAAATTCAGACTTAAATTGAACAAAGTAGGGAAAACCACTAGACCATTCAAGCATGACTGAAAACAAATCCCTTATGATTATACAGTGGAAGTGACAATTAGATTCCAGGAATTAGATATGATAGAGTGGCTGATGAACTATGGATGGAGGTTCATAACACTGTACAAGAGGTGGTGATCAAAACCATTCCCCCAAAAAGGAAATGCAAAAAAGGCAAAATGGTTGTCTGAGGAGGCTTTACAAACAGCTGAGAAAAAAAGAGAAGCAAAGGAGAAAATGAAACATATACCCATCTGAATGCAGAGTTCCAAAGAATAGCAAGAAGAAATAAGAAAGTCTTCCTAAGTGAACAATGCAAAGAAATAGAGGAAAACAATAGAATGGGAAAGACTAGAGATCTCTTCAAGAAAATTAGACATACCAAGGGAATATTTCTTGCAAAGATGGGCACAATAAAGGACAGAAACAGTATGGACCTAACAGAAGCAGAAGATATTAAGAAGAGGTGGCAAGAATACACAGAACTATACAAAAATATCTTAATGATCCAGATAACCATGATGGTGTGGTCACTCACCTAAAGCCAAACAGCCTGGAGTGGGATATCAAGTAGGCCTTAAGAAGCATCACTACGAACAAAGCTAGTGGGGGTGATGGGATTCCAGTTGAACTATTTCAAATCCTGAAAGATGATGCCGTGAAAGTGCTGCACTCAATATGCCAGCTAATTTGGAAAATTCAGCAATGGCTACAGGACTGGAAAAGGTCAGTTTTCATTCCAATCCCAAAGAAAAGCAGTGCCAAAGATTGTTCAAACTACTGCACAATTGTACTCATTTCACGGGCTAGCAAAGTAATGCTCGGAATTCTCCAAGCTAGCCTTCAACAATATGTGAACTGAAAACTTCCAGATATACAAGCTGGATTTAGAAAAGGCAGAGGAACCAGAGATCCAATTGCCAATATCCATTGGATCATAAAGAAGGCTGAGTGTCTAAGAATTGATGCTTTTGAACTGTGGTGTTGGAAAAGATTCTTGAGGGTCCCTTGAACTGAAAGGAGATCAAACCAGTCAATCCTAAAGGAAATTAATCCTGAATATTCATTAGAAGGACTGATGCTGAACCTAAAGCTCCAATACTTTGGCCACCTGATGAGACCATCCAACTTTGGCCATCCAACTAACTCATTGGAAAAGACCCTGATGCTGGGAAAGATTGAAGACAGGAGAAGAAGAGGATGAAAGAAGATGAAATGGTTGGATGGTATCATTGACTTAATGAACATGAGTTTGAGCAGGCTCTGGGAGATGGTGAAGGACTGGGAGGCCTCGTATGCTGCATTCCCTGGGGTTGCAAAAAGTTGGACAGGACTGAATGACTGAACAACATCTTATCTATGGTATCTGAAGACTTGCACTCACAGGAGGCAGTCACTCAGTTAGGGCAGTGTCTAGGAACCTTAGAATCAAGGTCAGAGGCCAGCTCCACTTTGTCTCTGAAGCCTAAACAGACTATTTAATTTCCCTAACACTATCTCATTTAATGAGACTAGCATTACCCAAATATAATACTAAAATCAGACAAGACATTACAAAAAAGCTAAATAAAAACAAATACTGCTCATGAACACAGATGCAAAAATCCTCAAAAAAAAAAAAATCTTAGAAAATAAAATCCAACCCAGCATTAAAAGAATTATGTCTAACTGAGATTTATTCCAGATACTCAAGGCTGGCTCAATATTTAAAATCAATTAATGTAATCCATAACATCAAAAAACTAAAGGAGAAAAAGTATACACTCATATCAGTTAATTCAGAAAAAGCATCTGACAAAATCCAATACACATTCATAATATAAATTCCCAATAAAATAAGAAAGGAGGGGGAAATTTTTCAACTTGAAAGTTTATTTACCAAAATCTTACAGCTAAGATCATACTTAATGGTGAGAAACTCAAAGATTTCTCCCCCTAAGATCAGATACAGGCAAAGATGTCCACTCTCACCATTCCATTTCAACATTTTACTGGAAAACCTTGCTAATAGAATAAGGCAAGGAAAGAAAGCAGAATGTATAAAGATTTAGAAGTAAGGCATAAAACTGTGCTTACTTGCAGATGACATGATTGGCTAGTTAGAAAAACTAAAAGGGGTTAGTGTGGTGGAAAGGATGAATACGTGAAACACAAATAATTTTCAGAAGAATGAAAATACTCTGCTTGATACTATTGACTAAAACATATAGTCACAATCTGAAAGTAGACAGTTATTTTATTTGGTGGGAAAGTTTAGGACTCCAAGCCCAGGAGACAACAACTCAATAGCTCTGAGAAAACTACTCCAAGGATGCAGAAGGGAACACAGGCTATATACAAGTTTGCAACAAAGGGAAGAGCAGTCCGAACATCAAGATCAGGTATCAGGTTTAGGAATTTAACATTCTATGTATGGGAAGATGAAAGCCTCTGGGCTCACTAAATTCATTCCTTTCATACGTACCTCAGTTTCATTTCAGTTCAGCCACTCAGTTGTGTCCAACTCTTTGCGACCCCATGGACTGCAGCACTCCAGTCCTCCCTGTCCATCACTAACTCCTGGAGCTTACTCAAACTCAGGTACATCGAGTCGGTGATGCCATCCAACCATCTCGTGCTCTGTCATCCCCTTCTCCTCCTGCCTTCAATCTTTGCCAGCATCAGGATCTTTTCTAATGAGTCAGTTCTTCACATCAGGTGGCCAAAGAATTGGCATTTCAGCTACAGCATAAATCCTTCCAAGGAATATTCAGGACTGATTTCCCTTAGGATGGACTGGTTTGATCCCTTTACAGTCCAAGGGACTCTCAAGAGTCTTCTCCAACACCACAGTTCAAAAGCATCAATTCTTCAACACTCAGCTTTCTTTATCGTCCAACTCTCACATCCATACATGACTGCTGGAAAAACCAGAGCTTTGACTAGATAGACCTTTGTCGGCAGAGTAATGTCTCTGCTTTTTAATATGCTGTCTAGATTGGTCATAGCTTCTTCCTAGGAACAAGTGTCTTTTAATTTCATGGCTGCAGTCACCATCTGCAGTGATTTTGGAGCCCCCAAAAATAAAGTCTCACTGTTTCCATTGTTTCCCCATCTATTTGCCTTCAAGTGATGGGACTGGATGCCATGATCTCAGTATCCGAATGTTGAGTTTTAAGCCAACTTTCTCACTCTCCTCTTCGACTTTGATCAAGAGGCTCTTTAGTTCTTCCTTGCTTTCTGTCATAAGGGTAGTGTCATCTGCATATCTGAGGTTATTGATATTTCTTCTGGCTATCTTGATTTCAGCTTGTGCTTCATCCAGCCCACCATTTCGCATGATGTACTCTGCATATAAGTTAAATAAGCAGGGTGACAATATACAGCCTTGACGTACTTCTTTTCCTATTTGGAACCAGTCTGTAGTTCCAAGCCCAGTTATAACTGTTGCTTCCTGACCCGCATACAGATTTCTCAGGAGGCAGGTCAGCTGGTCTGGCATTCCCATCTCTTTAAGAATTTTCCACAGTTTATTGTGATCCACTCAATCAAAGGCTTTGGCATAGTCAATAAAGCTAAAGCAGAAGCAGATGCTTTTCTGGAAGTCTCTTGCTTCTTCAATGAGGTATCAAGTTTTGATCAAGTATGGTAAGATGCAAGCCTCTGTGCTCACTAAATTCATTCCTTTCATATGCACCGCAGCTGTCTGGGGTCAGTCCTGTTCACCTTGCTTCTTGCATTCCCCCAGCTCCTCAGCAAACCACAGTGGGTGGCAGCATCCCCTGGATCACAGTTTTGGGAGCCCTCATTCACATTTGGATGCCAGAAATCCAATGATGGCTGTGACATTTCCTGCTTATTAGTACAGCAGGAGATATTTTCATTTCACAATACTATAATGATGGTTTTATTATAGTATGAAGTGAGTGAAGTGAAGGTGCTCAGTCGTGTCAGACTCTGTGATCCCATGAACAGGAGCCTGTCAGGCTCCTCTGTCCGTGGGATTTTCCAGCAAAAATACTGAATTACCAGGTTGCCATTTCCTTCTCCAGGGGATCTTCCCAACCCAAGGATTGAACCCACGTCTCCTGCATTGCAGGCAGACTCCTTACTGGCTGAGCCATGAGGGAAGTCTTATTATAATATACTTTTGTTCAAACTTATTTATTGTACTCACCTGGAGTAAAGTCTATGATAAACTGTGGATTGTGAGTGATTATGTGTCAGTGTAGGTTCATCAATTGTATCAAATGTATGATTCTGGTAGGGGATGGTAGCAATAAGAAAGTTATGCATGTGGGGGTGAGGGATATATGACAAATCTCTATACCTCCCTCTTAGTGTTGTTGTAAACCTAAAACTGTTTTATATATAAAACAAAAGGTAAAAACAATAAGTCACTGAATAAATATGAAGAAAACAGACACAGACCAAAATAACTATGCTTATTATGTTCAAAAATAAAAAAGATAGTACCAAGAATTTTGACAGAGAAAAAATTTAACTACCTTAAAAATAAGTAGGGGAAATTATAGAGCTTAAAGTGTACTGAAGTTCTAAACCTAGTGGGTAGAATTAATGTCAGATTTGATTCCACTAAGTCAAAAAAAATTGTAAAACCTGACTATGGTTTTGAAGAAAATATCCACAATACACACACAAAACAAATGAAGGTAACAAACACATAAACAAAAGAAGGAAAATACAGAAAAGAGCATAGAAAACCTATTAAATACTATGAAAAGCTCTAATTGACATGTTCTTAGCATTTCAGATGGAGATGAGAGTAAGAATGAGGCAGAATCCATATTCAAAGAGGATAATGGCCAAAAGGTTTTCAAAAATAATACTAAAATAAAATTCCTGTTAGAGAGTAAGTCTGACATTTTGACAACTGCTAAAAATAAAAGCCAAAGACAACAATCTGAAAAGAAGGAGTATAGTAATGGGCTCAGGAAGGAACTTTAAAGGGATATCAATAAAATGACAGTTGGCTTCTTAAAAGAAAAAAATGGACACCAGAACACTATAGAATTATATTCCTTTTGCTTCAAGAAAATAATTTTAAATGTAAAATGAGCCTAAATAAAGACATTTTCTGACAAATAAAATTCATCTCTGCTGTAAATATAATGGAAAATACTATCCTTCACGAGAAGGAAATGTAACCAGAATGAAAATTGAGGATAAAGACTATGTATTACTAATAGAAAGTTTTCACATAGCTGTACATTTAATATTATAAAAATATTTATTAAGTAAAAAAGTATACAACTGTAATAAAAATACTTATGAAGTGTACAACATGGAGGAAATTGAAATACATTAAAATGATAATACATGTTAAGAAAGTACTTGGTGCTAACGTAAAAAATATATATTTAATATTAGTATATTTATAGTGTAATAACTAAAATTCACCATGAAGATATAACAGTTGTTGTGAGCTGTGCACTAAAAATCTGCAGTCCCCAAAAAGCAGAGACTAAAAGACATATAAGGAGGAAGATATAGAAACTGCCCAGAAACTTCTCTTCAGGACTGAAAGACCTTTCCCTTAACTACTTGGAATACTGTGAGCTACCAACTCCCAGTTGTTAGCCCTCTTGGAAATTATCTTGGCTGCAGAGAGCTGGCTCATCTAAGAAAACTTGTTTCTGGTGCCAGAGTATATCCAAAGACCCGTTATGTAAATACCAGGCCAATGGATGCAACATGGGGCAACTCTGAAGGGCCAACCCAGCTTCAGTGCTCTGCTCAGATTTGCTGGCTGAAGTCTTTGTAGAGAATGCACGACAGCCCATCTACTTCCTTGGCCTACTCTGGCTTTTTCCATTTCTCTCTGTAAGCATTGATCCCAAGAGTGCTTTTTAATATACTTCCAGTACACTATTTTGTCTTGGACAAAATTGATACAATATTGAGCAAAGATGAAAAACATCTGAAAAGCAATCAGTAAAGAGGTTCTTCCTGATACAGTCAATTTTGCACTCAGATACTAGAAAATAAAACTACATTTTTTGTGCTCATTGGGCATTATAGTATTTGTTTATTTATTTATTGAAGTATACTTGATTTACAATGTTGTATTAGCTGCTTGTGTACAGCAAAGTTATATATGTCTGCAATCTAAAAAAAAATGGAACTGGAGAAAAATCAGTAGTCAAAGGAAGAACTAAAAATATTTTCCATTGATATATTAGTCAAAGACTTAAAATCACTATTATATAAAATGCTCTGAAAAAAAGAGCAATTGACAGAATAAAGGGACAAAAGGAAGTTAACTGGGGGGAAAAGGGAAATAAAATGGCCCTTAGGAACATGAAATTATATTTAACATAATAATAACACCAACACATAAAACTACAGGGTGATACCATTTCTCTTTTGGCAGATTGGCAATATCAGAAAGACCAACCTGTTAGAAAGTTGTAGAAGGAATTTTGCGTGTTATGGGCATATTTTAAAATGTTGGAACCTTTACTGAGTAGACTTTGATTCACTTCTACAAATATAAGACTATATATACATATAAATATATTTTTATAACATATTATAGCAAAATTGGAAAAAAATCTGCAACTTCAACATCACAATAGGTAACTAGCTGGGTACATTATAATATATGCATACTAGTATATAATTAAAAGAACTTATTAATTATCAAAAGAAGTAAGATGTTCATTGTGGAATTATTTCCAGTATATATCATTAATTTTAAAATGCAAGTTACAGGTACATTGTATAGTTTGCTAAAAATTTACAAAATACAAGGGGCAGTACACAAATATGTATTCTTGCAAAAGAGGACATGGGGAGGATAGAGCTGAAGAGATGCAAATGGACTAATATTTTCTTGAATATACCATTTTTAGAAAGTTTTTATATTTGAACCATGTCAGTTTTACACATGAAAAATAAAAGAAAATAATTAAAGTAAGTGTAAAAAATTTAACCAAAAATAAATAATTAATGGAACTATTTTATCAGGTTGTTAACAAAACCACGCAAAAACAGTAAGTGCTTTGTAATAAATTTGATTACAGTACATTAACTAAATACTCTTTGTGGGGTATACTCTAAAGATAAAAGGAATTACTAAGGAATCTTAAACTACAAAGTTAACATTATAACTTTAAAATTACTTTAAGTATATCATAGAATACATACATTCATACATACATATTTATATACTTACATATGTTAATAATAAAAGATATGTTCCATATTAGAGAAAAGAAAGATAAAGTCAGTAAAGGTATAAATAGGTTACACACTATATTTAAATTGGAAATATTAATAAAAACTCAGGTTTTAAAACACATAAATTGAGGGATTTCTGGTTCAAGTTTCAATACATGAAGAGCTTGGAAGTTTTAGTCTCCTTCTTACTGCAACAGCGCAACAAAGAATCAATGATCTATCTTGGACTCACCGGGGGACTGAGGATGCAAAGGCTAACTGCTAGATTGAAAGCCAGAAAAACAGTCAAAGCAAAGGAGTCACAGATCTTCACCTGGAGAAAAAAGAGTTGGAGCCATTGACTGGTAGGAAAAGTTAAAGGACATTCTGAAGAATTGCTAGAGTATGAATACAGACCATCATGAAGGTGAAAGTGAGAAACTCTTTAGGCTTATAGTATTGGGAAGGCACAAACTTCTGTAGATTTTTCTCTGGGGAACCAACCAGAATCTACTGGTGAAGAGCTGCTGCTGCTGCTGCTGCTGCTGAGTCGCTTCAGTCGTGTCTGCCGCTCCCTTTATCAATTTGTCAGAGGAAGGGGAAAAGTAACCATTGTGAACCAGGTTAGAGCTTCCTCCATAAGAGAGACGTATTCTCCAGAGGAAAAAGAAATTGTGAGAGCCTTATTGAAGAGAATATTTCCCTAGATCTAGCCCCCTCTGGCCTTCCCGTCTCATGGTGGGTAGGAGGAGTAAGCTAAATAATGCTATTAAAAACCGCAGTTCAGGGACGCCTGTCTACTATTACAATGAGGTGCAATCATAATATTGTAGAATGCTTTCCTTTCACCACATCTGATCACAGACAATGGGAAGACCAAAGCAGGCATAGTCTAGGAATTCAACTGTGCCTAAGATACGATAAACATTCCAAACACATCAGCTCCTAATCAGAGTTACATACATGCTCACACTAAGGTTATTTACCTCAATTTATTTTCATCACATCTAGCATTCAAAAAACATATAAAAATTAAAAGACATGCTAAAAAGTTCAGAAAAAATAAAATCTTAAAACAAAGCAAGCATCAGAAACAAACGGATATGAAACAAATGTTAGAATCAGAGAGGAAATTTAAAATCATTATAATTCATGTAATAATGACTCTAATGAAAAAGTAAATAAAATGCAAGAACAGATGAGGAATATAAGGACTGAGATGGATATTATAAAAAAAGAATCAAAAGAATAAGCTAGAAATTAAAAACACTGACAGAACTGAAGAATGCTATCAGTGAGTCCTTTAACATACTAAACATGGCCTGGTAAAGAATTTAATGTTCTTGAAAAAACATTATCTTAATTATGAGGGATAAGGGTTTTTTTTTGTTTTTTTTTTTTTTAATACAGTTGACTGTTCATCAGAAACTGTAAAGAAAAAAACAGTAGAGTAACAGGTAGATAGACAGATACAGATATAGACACAGATATTTCCAAAAAAATATATTCACCAACATAGATCTTTCTTAACAAGCTAATACTTCATAAGGATAAATGAAGTCTTCCTTTTAAACAAAACAGGGAATTCATTGTGAGCAGTTCTGCAAATAAAAGTTACAAGTTTTTTATGGAGAAGGAAATGTTGTATGTCAGAAACTCAGATCCACACAAAGATAGTCATGGAAGAATTAAATATAAATAAAATATTTTTTTCCTTATTCTTAATTAAGATAATCTAAAAGATAACTGTTTCTTTGATGTAAAACTAGTAACAAGATAGTGTATAATTATAGGGTATGGAGAAGTGAAAGGAATGATAACAGTGCCAAAAGGAATGAGGCAGGAAGGAATTGGGAATATTTCATTATTAAGAACACTCATTACAAGAGAAGCAGTATATGTTATGTGAAAGTGGATTAGATAAGTTAAAATGTATATTGAAAATTACAGGAGAACCACAAAAAAAGGATACAACCAATATTCTAAGAGAAGAGTTTAAATTGTATCACATTAACTATTAAATCAAACCAGATTAGACAGAAAACAGAAGGAAAAGAAGGAACTAACACAAGGCACAGAAAACAATTACAAACATAGTGTCATTAGACTAAAACACTAATCATTTTAAATCTGAATGGTCTAAGTACCACAATTATAAAACAGATTGTTAGAATGAATTTTTAAAAGACAATTATATTTTGCTTATAGAAAATTCAATTTAAATATGAAGTTTCATATAGGTTAAAAGAAAAGTATTAGAGAAAGGTATAGTATGCCAATGCTAATAAATATAAAGCTGGAGTAGTCATAGTAATTTAAAATAAATTAGACTTTGGAGCAAGGAAAGCTACTAGGGATAAAGGTAGACATTGAATATCTATAAAAAGGTCAGTTCTCCAAGAGGAGATTAAAATCCTTAATGTCTGTGCACCTAACAACGGAGAGACAAAAGACATGAGAAAACATACATATTCAAGTAAAAACAGACAAACTCACTATTTTTTTTTTTTTTTTTTTTGGGTACTTTAGGTGTAGTTTTTTTTTTTTTTTTTTTAATTTTATTTTATTTTTAAACTTTACATAACTGTATTAGATTTGCCAAATATCAAAATGAATCCGCCACAGGTTTACATGTGTTCCCCATCCTGAACCCTCCTCCCTCCTCCCTCCCCATTCCATCCCTCTGGGTCGTCCCAGTGCACCAGCCCCAAGCATCCAGTATCGTGCATCGAACCTGGACTGGCAACTCATTTCATACATGATATTTTACATGTTTCAATGCCATTCTCCCAAATCTTCCCACCCTCTCCCTCTCCCACAGAGTCCATAAGACTGTTCTATACATCAGTGTCTCTTTTGCTGTCTCGAGAAAGAAGAATGGAACTGGAGGAATCAAACTCACTATTACAATTAAAAGTTTCAACAGCCTTCTATGCCCATAAATTTGATAACTCAGACGAAGTGAACCATATCTTTGATAGACTCAAACCCACCAAACCCACACAATGAAAAATAATCTGAATAGTCCAGTATCTCTTAAAGGAATTAATAGCCAATAATCTTCTAACAAGCAAAGCACCGCACCACACCTAAGTGGTTTCAAGGATTAATTCTTCTAAATATTTAATGAAAAATTATACAGATTATCCATAATATATTCCAAAATATATAATTATAAGGAATGCATCCTAACTCATTCTATGAATTAATCAATCAATAACATAAAGACAAATAAGAGAGTTATGATATGAAAAGGAAAGTATGGACTAACACCTCTCATGAAAATAAATGCAATAAATTCTCAACAAAATTTTAGCAGAGAAAATCAGTAATATTTTAAAACAATTATAAACCACACCAAAGTGGATGTTTTCTAATTATTCAGGGTTGTTTCAACATTCAAAAATCAATGTATCTACCACATTGACAACTGAAGCAGAAAGATACTTGACAGAATTCAATATCTATTAATGATAAAAACTCAGCATATTAGGAATAGAAAAGAATTTTCTCAATTTGATAAAGAACACCTATAAAAACATTCTTTAAATACCACATTTTATGGTGAAACTTCAATGGTTTTCCCCCAAGAATGAGAACAAGTCAAGGGTGTCTTCTTTCAATACTTCCTTTCAACTTTGCACTGGAATTTTACCTAGGTCAGTAAGTTGCTGCTGCTGCTACGTCACTTCAGTCATGTCTGACTCTGTGTGGCCCCATAGACGGCAGCTCACCAGGCTCCTCTGTCCCTAGGATTCTCTCTCTGTCCACGGGATTCTCTAGGCAAGAATATTGGAGTGGGTTGCCATTTCCTTCTCCGTTCAGTAAGTTAAAAAAAGGAAATAACATATATACAGATTAGTAAGGCAGCAATGAAACTGTCTTTGTTCTGAGACAATATGGTCTTTGTAGAAATTCTCGAAGAATCAACAAAGGAGTTATTGAAACTAATAATCCAGTACAGCAAGGTCAGAAGACACAAAGTTACTACACAAAAGTCAATTACTCTTTATATACTATAATGCTAACAATGAACAGCTAAATTTTGAAATTAAAATTGCAATACCATTTATGATATAATCAAAAAAGATAAGTAATCAGGCATAAATCTGACAAATTATATAAAGATCCTCTATGTAAAAAAAACTATAGAACTCTAATGAAAGAAAAATAAGATCTAAATAAACAGATATTTCATGAGTAGGAAGACTCAGTATTATTTTTAAAATGTCAGTGTTTACCAACTTGACTTACAGATTCAATACAATCCCAACTGATATCTCAGGAAGCTATTCTGTTGATATTGAGAAATTTATTTTAAGTCAGAAAGGAACTGCAATGGATCTAAGATGATCAACACAGTATTGAAAAAGAAGAAAAATACACTTGGAAATTTCATACTATTCAATTCCAATACTTAATATAAAACTACAGTATTTGTGTTTTGAAAATGTGTGAGATCTCCAGGTAAAATCTGAAAGTAGTCCCCTCAAATGGAGGGGAATGAGAGACTTAAGAAAGAGGCAGACCATTCAAAATTGGTAGGTGACAGGTTTATTTTTTTTAATTAAAAAAAAAAATTTTTTTACCAGTATGACAAACTTTACTATAGGACCTAAAATCAGAATACTTGCAGAAATGTACCATCATTATTAATGGGTACACTTAATATAGGGATATTCATTCTCAATGATAAGCAATCTTTTTTTTCTTTACTAATTTTTTAATATAAATTTATTCATTTTAATTGAAGGCTAATTACTTTACAATATTGTAGTGGTTTTGCCATACATTGATATGAATCCGTCATGGGTGTACATGTGTTCCCCATCCTGAATCCCCCTCCCGCTCCCTCTGGGTCAAACCAGTGCACCAGCCCCGAGCACCCTGTCTCATGCATCAAACCTAGACTGGCAATTCATTTCACATATGATAATGAACATGTTTCAATGCCATTCTCCCAAATCATTCCACCCTCGCCCTCTCCCACAGAGTCCAAAAGACTGTTCTATACATCTGTGTCTCTTTTTCTGTCTAGCATATAGGGTTATAGTTACCATCTTTCTAAATACCAAATATACGCGTTAGTATATTGTATTGGTGTTTTTCTTTCTGGCTTACTTCACTCTGTATAATAGGCTCCAGTTTCATCCACCTCATTAGAACTGATTCAAATGTATTCTTTTTAATGGCTGAGTAATATTCCATTGTGTATATGTACCACAGCTTTCTTATCCATTCTTCTGCCAGTGGACATCTAGGTTGCTTCCATGTCCTGGCTATTACAAACAGTGCTGAGATGAACACTGGGGTACATGTGTCTCTTTCAATTCTTGTTTCCTCGGTGTGTATGCCCAACAGTGGGATTGCTGGGTCATAGGTGACAGGTTTAATAAGCAAGGGAACTTGCATACAAGGCTCATCTTGGGTAACTACAGTACCTACTCATCTGGTAGATAGGTGCACCCACCTACCAGAATTTTAAAAGTTATATAGAGACTTTAACTGGGTTCAGTCACATATTCAGTCCACATGGTCTTGAAGCACTTTACTCTCTCAAGTCTACTTTTTTGATACAGATTCAGCTGTGGGAATGGTGGGCAGAACGTATGTTCCAACTATAGGACACAGGGTAGGAGTCACTGATTGCCTGGGTTCAGCTTTTGATCCACCAGTGGTCATGTCTTCTCCATGACTTCCTCTAACAGTAATCCAGGCAACATAGTATTAGCAAAAGAATACACACATATTCAGTAAAACAAAATAGGCAGACTAGAGACAGACTCACAGAAAGATAATCCAATGGAGAAAATTCTAAAAATGGTGCTAGAACATTAAATATACATATGTGATAATTATAAAAAAAATACTTGGAACAGTAACAAATAAATCTAATCAGAGAATTTACAACTTTCACACAGACACACACACACACACACACACACACACACACAAATAGAGGTAGATAAAAATACCTAAAAGAAAATGCAAAACTACAAAACTTCTAGGAGAAAGCACAGTCGAAAATCTAGGTGACTTTGGAGTTGGGTATGAGTTTTGAGATAAAACATCTAAAATATAGTTCATGGGAAAAAAAGATAGATGGATTTATTAAAATTAAAACTTTCCTCTGTGAAAAACATTTAAGGGAATGAAATGGAAAACCACATGTCAGAAAAAGACTATCAAAACACACTTATAAAGAACTATGAGAGAACTCAACACTCAAGAATAAGAAAAAGGATGAACCCATTTGAGAACTAGAATCTGAAGAGATATCTCACCAAAGAAGACATACAGATGGCAAATAAGCACATGAAAATATTTTATCCATAAAACACCATTAGGGAATTGAAAATTAAAACAAGAGAGCATTATACACCTATTAGATTAGCTAAAATTGAAAAAAAAAAACCTTATAACTTCATTTATGGTAAAGAGGTAAAAGAACAGTTACATTCACTACTTGTGGAAATGCAAAATAGTACAACCACTTAGGGAGCATTTGGACATTTCTTACAAAGCTAAAAAATGGGGAAACAAAGAAATAGGGAAACAATGGAAACAGTGAGAGATTTTTTTGGGGGGGGTGCTCCAAAATTACTGCACATGGTGACTGCAGCCATGAAATTAAAAGACACTTGCTCCTTGGAAGAAAAACTATGACAAACCTAGACAGCATATTAGAAAGCAAAGACATTGCTTTGCTGACAAAGTTCCATCTAGTCAAAGCTATGGTTTTTCCTGTAGCCATGTATGGATGTGATAGTTGGACTATAAGGAAAGCTGAGCACTGAAGAATTGATGCTTTTGAACTGTAGGGTTGGAGAAGGCTCTTGAGAGTCCCTTGGACTGCAAGGAGATCCAACCAGTCCATCCTAAAAGAAATCAGTCCTGAATATTCATTGGAAGAACTGATGCTGAAGCTGAAACTCCAATACTTCAGCCACATGAAGAACTAACTCATAGGAAAAGACCCCAATGGTGGGCAAGATTGAAAGCAGGAGGAAAAGGGGATGACAGAGGATGAGAAGGTTGGATGGCATCACCAACTTGATGGACATGAGTTTGAGAAAACACCAGGAGTTGGTGATAGACAGGATAGCCTGGCATGTGCAGTCCATGGGATCACAAAGAGTTGGACACAACTGAGTGACTGAACTGAACTACAAAGCTAAACATACACTTCACATGTGAAGTATTAATTGCATTCCTTGTTATTTACCAACTGACTGGAAAAGTTAGGTTCATACAAAAAATTCCATACAAGTATCATGATCACCAAAAACAAAACCTACCAAGATGCCCTTCATTAGATCAGTGGAGATTCTGCTGTGATAGATTCAAAATATTTAATATTTACTCAGTGATAAAAACATGAACAATCAAGCCACAAAAAATGTATGAATCTTAAATGCATATTTATTAGTAAAAGGCTAAACAGACTATATACTTTGATTTCAACTAAATTGCACTGCGGAAAAGCCAAAGCTACTGAGACAATAAAATATAGTGTTTGCCAGGGTTTTGGGGAAAGGGGAGATAAGGTTTAATATCTGAAATACAGGGGAGGTTTTGGGAATGTGAATCTATTATGTATGATATTATATTTTGGATAAATGACAATATTCATTTTCCAAAATCTATCAATACAGGACAAAGTGTGAACTTTAATATTTTAAAAATTTTAAAATAATGATTTAGGAAAAATAAAAGTAATAATCAGGGACTCCCAGGATGGAATGCAGAATGTGACAAAACAACTGAACTTTATTACAAATACATAAAGCAACAAAACTTCACTGGATGGAGTGGGGTAAATGTTCTAAGGTAAATAACTGGAAGTCAGTGGAGACAATAAAACTAAATGGGGAAAAATGTACATAATCACTGAACTTGAGTTGAAAAAGGTATATTCCATCAGGTATGAGTTAACAATTCTGAATATATATGTCTACTAGAATTAAAGTAAATGGAAGGTAGATGATGAAAAATCAATTTCCTCACTTTTGTAGTGATAGCTTAGAGATAAGCAAGAGGAAGGAGCAAAGAATATGTGATAATAAATGAGAATGGGAGATATCAGTATGAACTTATATTTAGGTTAATATAGATATATATGGTGACATGGTGACATGGGCTTCCCTGGTAGCTCAGCTAATAAAGAATCTGCTTGAAATGCAGGAGACCCTGGTTTGATTTCCTGGGTAAGGAAGATCCCCTGGAGAAAGAATAGGCTACCCATTCCAGTATTCTTGGGCTTCCCTGGTAGCTCAGATGGTAAAGAATCCACCTGAAATGCAGGAGACCTGGGTTAGACCCCTGGGATGGGAAGATCCCCTGGAGGAAGGCATGGCAACCCACTCTGGTATTTTTTCCTGGGAAATCCCAGTGGGGTCACAAAGAGTCAGACATGACTGAGCGACTAAGCATAGAACAGCACATACGGCGACATAGGTATCAATAAATATAGGTATGTATATACACATGGGTTAGTATATACACATATACTTTTCCTGCACTGGTACTGATAAAGGCAAAGATATCCCAGTAGCAAGGAGTAAACCTATATCATGATTTACTAATCTAAACCTGTATTACTAACTGGGTTTACTAATTAAAGCTATATTAAGTTTCTTTAAAGAATCAGAACTAATTTTATATATATATATATATACACACACACACACACACACACACACACACACACACACAAATATAGAAAGTGTTTATAATGAGGGGACTGGCTCACACAATTATGGAAATAGAAAAGTATCATCATCTGCCATCTGCAAGCTAGAGACCCAGGAAAGCTGGTGGTGTAATTCGAGTTTCAACTCAAAGGCCCCAGGACCAGGGGAGTCAATTGTAAGTGAGACCAACTCCAAATGTCCAAGAATCAGGAGAACCAATGTCTGAGAACAGAAGGTGTATGTCCCAACTCAAGCAGAGAGCAAATTTACCCTTCCTCTGCTTTATTGTTCTACTTAGGCCCTCAGTGAATTGGATGATATCTACCTGCAATGGAACTTATCTTTACTCATTCAAGTTATCTTTATTACCCATTCAATGTTAATCTCATCTGGAGACTCTCTTACAGACACACTCAGAAATATGTTTTACCAGCTATCACATTATACCTTAAGCCAGTCAAGTTAATATATAAAATTAACCATCTTATCACCTGTTGCCCACGATTTGGTTTCTAATTCCAACCTCCAAAACAAAGAACTAAAACTTTGAATAAATGGTTATTCCAAGACTAAGGCTGGAAATATACCAAATGAGCCTGGAAAAAAATCTTGTGGTGCCAGAAAGAGTTCTAAAACAAAACAAAACAAAATGATGATGTGGAATTTAAGCAACTAGAACCAACTGAAAGATCTCCCAAACTATTTGAGCAACAAAATAAATAAGTACTGCATTCTGACTCAGAGTAGAATGCAAATATTCATGAGTATTTACTAATATAATAGGTTTTGAATAAAGAAAGAGCAAAATGAGGGATGAGATTTCCAATGCAGAATGAAATGCAAATAATTTGTGTAGTTAGTTTGCCTTACTGGAGGCAGAAATTAATTCCACACTTTTCAAGTCTTGTTTTCATATTGTGACTTCTCTCCAAAGTGTACGATATGGAAATGGGGAAAAAGAATAACTGGACAGTGGAGAAACTTGACAAACCATCGCCCCAACCAGAAGATCAAGATTAACAACAACGATCATATCAGTATCCTACATACCCTTGATGTGATGCATTAAAAACGGCACTTCACCGCTGGTCTTCCTTCCAAAAGCCCATAACCACAGTCTAATCATAAGAAAACCATCAGACTTTCTAACTCTAATGGAGGCAATTCTAACAGAGAAACTTTCTATATAATACCTGAACAGTACTCTTCACAGCTTTTAAGGTCATTGAGAACATGAACTATCTGGGGAACTCTTACAGCCAAGAGAATCCTAAGGAGACACAATGACTAAAGGCAATATGGTATCTTGGATGAGATCCTGGAACAGAACAGGGACACAAAATGAAAGTTAATAAAATCTGAACAGGATGTGGACTTCATAATACTGTTTCAATATTGGTTAATTATAACAAATGTATCGCATTAAAGTTAGATGTTAATTATAAAGGGAAACAATGGAGAATTTATTTAAAAAAACTATACTGTATTTGCAATATTTCTATAAATCTAAAAGTGTTCTAAAATATAAAACTTATTTAAAACTATATGCTACATCTCTCCACTGAAAAGCTATGATACTACAGGAGTAATTACTACATAGTAATTAGTAATTAACACACCTAGCACCCAGGTCTGGTTTGCAACTACCCTTTGCCACTATAAAAAACTAGGACTCTTTGAAGACACTACTGAATATAGTTATATGGCAAGCAAAAAAGGAAAGTAAAACTGATAAATGTTATTATAAAAGAAGTTCTCAAAGACTAGTTCAGTTCAGTCACTCATTCGTGTCCAACTCTTTGTGACCCCATGGACTGTAGCACACCAGGCTTCCCTATCCAACTCCCAGAGCTTTCTCAAACTCATGTCCATCGAGTCAGTAATGCCATCCAACCAAAGACTAGTGGAATCATGTAAAAAAAAAAAAAAAAAAATGAATGCTTCTTGAAAGAGATTATATTGATCACATTTTGTGCAAACTGAGTATCAAAATGAATATTCATAGTAATAATTAATTAAGTAAAGCATATGAATCCATAATTATGTATAAGGAGAAAGATATTGAAAGAGAAAAAGGGAGAGAAAAACCACTTTGAATACATTTAGTTCACTTTAGTTCCTAAACCCTCCAGTACATTGAAAAAACTCATCAGTAAGCCACCTACAGCTCACTAGCACAAATGCAATCTTTCTATGTATACACATCCATATAAAAAAAAAGTTTGTATTTTAAAAACTACATAAAAGCATAACATAGTAAATCCTGAAGATAAGCGGATATGTATTAGAAATGTTGATTCAAAATCAAGCATTCAATAATAATGTTAAGAGCATCATTTAATCATAAGAATATTTCACTGTATCTATTAAGGATGAAATAAATTTTAAGTACATAGGGATATGCCTCATATTCAATATACTTTCATATAATTAATATTATTTAATAGTAATCATAAATTCACAATGGTCTGAGAGACAGCTATATGTAACAATTTTTTAATTCCTATCCATTTTTTAAAAATTATTATTTATTTTTTTTACTTTACAATATTGTATTGGTTTTGCCATACATCAACATGCATTCACCATGGGTGTACATGTGTTCCCCATCCTGAGCTCTTCTCCCACCTCCCTCCCCGTACCATCCCCTGGGTCATCCCAGTGCACCAGCCCCAATCTTCCTGTATTCTGCATCGAACCTGGACTGGCTATTCATTTCTTCTATGATATTATCCTATCCATTCTTTAGTTTAGTTGCTTTTAACCATTTTTTCCATAAAATTTATGTACAATTACATCTATAGCTTATATTATAGGATATGTTAAAGACATTACATTGTAATTTTTAATCCAAGTAACTTTCACCTTAATTTTGAACCTTAATTTCGAACCTTAATTTCAAGAAACATGACTCTACATTCTATAATATTTTTGAATAACATTTCACTATTTTCATTTCATCACGTAATATTGCACAGCTATTATCACTTATCCTTTAGGCTTGTTTCAGCAAGACAGAGTTTAGAAAGTATGATTCACTTTTCTCTGGTATATAACATTACTAATATACCTGGAATTTCAGTCCAATGAAGCATTCTCAGGCTCATTTTTATTGAAAAATATTTTTTCAATACTATTTTTCAAGTCTAGAGCAAAGACAAGGCAAAAAAAAATTATTAATGTTTGTGTAAATCACATACCAATGTACATCATCCACTGAATATTGAAACTGTAAGATGTAAATGGTGATTATTTGTGAGTTAATATACTTTTCAGATGAGCATAAAACTAATAAAATGGAAAAATGATACACATGTTATATAAAATAAAGACATATATTGTTACCATGCCAATACCAATTTTATTCTATACATTTTTATTAGTTACATAGAGTTTTTATAGTTATTATTGAAATATTTTGGAGATTTCACTTTCCACTCCTTTTTCACCATTAATCATGGTACTTAGTATGCATAAAACATAGATGTTAGATGTTTGACTTCCTGTACTTGGAAATTTTCGTGCACTTGTCTTGAAATTCCCAATGCTACAGACATAGAAAAGACAAATCCCTTTTACATATTTCTGCTAAATACCCAATAAATATTTAAACCATCTGGGCCTCCTAGGGATCCAGGTCAGTAATTTCTAGCCTGCCTGAGCAACGGAATTATTTCCAACAGTTTAAAGAATAGCCATGCCCACGTCATACCCCTGATTAGTCCACACAAACAATTAGAATGAAAGAAATGAACTGTGTAAACTACCATATCAGCAACTTAATTGACACCTCAGCAATGAAATTTAACTGTGTTTTCTTCTTCTACTCCTTCCCATTCCCCACTTAACTATCAGAAAAGTATTCTGTTCTGACACCTTAAAAAAAAGATGTGAAAACACAGATGAGGGAAAAGCAGACTTTTTTTTTTTTTTTTTTTCTGATTTACAAAGGTATTCTGGTAAGATTAGGGGAATAATAGTGGATAATACTTGTAAAGGTCTTACTGTGGTCCAGACAAATTTCTGATTATTCATACATTTCACCTTTTCTGAGGAAAATACTATTACCTTTCTTACTTATCAAATGAAGAAAGCAAAGTGCATACTGGTTAAATAACAAGGTTGAGAAGGTAGTCAGTAGATGTGTAGGATTCAACCTCAATCTGACTTTAGAGTCCATGCTTTAAATAATCCCTAAAATAGTAACTCCAGGTATAAGCTATAGAAACAGCAGAATATAGGTAAGGAATCAGACCCAGAATTCTAGATGCTACCAAAGTATAAGAACATTAGAATTATCCCAAAGTGTGGTTGGGAGAGGAAGCTTTAGGAAATGGGGTAATAGCCTAGTCTCCCCACTCCAGTACTTTTGCCTGGAAAATCCCATGGATGGAGGAGGCTGGTGGGCTACAGTCCATGGGGTCGCGAAGAGTCAGACATGACTGAGCGACTTCACTTTCAACTTTTCACTTTCCTGCATTGGAGAAGGAAATGGCAACCCACTCCAGTGTTCTTGCCTGGAGAATCCCAGGGACGGCGGAGCCTAGTGGGCTGCCGTCTATGGGGTCGCACAGAGTTGGACATGACTGACGTGACTTAGCAGCAGCAGCAGCAGCAGTGAAACAGAGAAAAAGCAAAGTCTTGGACTTGAAGGGGATTATGAATAGGTTTGAGGGATGATTCTGCCATGACCTATATGAACCAACAATAGAACACCAGAGAAAACATTAATACCTCAGTGGTTATTAGAGTTTATTATATGGCCAATGAAGAAGTTATGAGATTCCTTCCCATCAACTAAGGTATTATTCTTATATAAGCCTCTAGAAATTAGACACAACCTCCTAAAAGGAGGGGGAAAAAATGACAGAGATAAAATTACTACCACTCAAGTAAAACAGGAGTTAAAGAAAAATATTAGTGTATTGAATAAGAATATTACATGCCACACAAAATTTCCAATAATTTAATGCCTTTGGGATACATGATAGATAGGTAGCATTCATGTGTGTCTGTGTGTGTGCACGTGCCTTCAGTTGCTTCGACGTGGCTAACTCCTTGGAACTCCATGGACTCCTCTGTCCATGGAATTTTCCAGGCAAGAACACTGGAGTGGGTTGCCATTTCCTTCTCTAGGGGATCTTCCCAACTCAGGGATCAAACTTGCGTCTCTTGTGTCTCTTACATTAACAGGTGGATTCTTTACCACTGCATCACCTGGGAAGCCACAAACTTTCACATGTTATTATAAATTAATATTCACATTACATTTACTATGGAGAAAATTGAGATGCAAATCTGTCCAAGGTCACATGACTTGTGTTACAAGACCTATTCTAAGAACCTGAATCTTCTAAGTCATGACACTACATAATCTAATATTAAATATTAGAACATACCTAAGGAAAGCTTTGAACTCTCATTCTTAAGCCTTTTTTAATTCTTCATCTGTCATGAATAGCTTAACATGATAGTACTGAAAAGTTCAAAAATAGACATTTTGACCTCTTGAAATATCAACCCATTTATTAAATCAGAAGAGGAATACTGGAGAAGAAAATCTGTGGAAGGATCAAATCAAAGTTTTTAAATGCCACTAGTCTTAACAATTCTTTTTCCATAAAATATGTCTCTGTGATACCATCAACACAAAGATATACTAAACATACCCAACACCTACCAAAATATTTGCATATAGTAAATATATCAAGTCTATACATTAAATATGTTGTTATTTGTATATCAATTATACCTCAAAAAAGGTATTTTAAAAGCTTAAAAAAAAATGCCACTACTACATTTGTTGTTTAGTCATTAAGTTGTGTCCAACTCTTCCATGACCCCATGAACTTTATCCTGCAAGGCCACATTGTCCTTCGGATTTCTCAGGCAAGAATACTGAAGTGAGTTGCCATTTCCTTGTCTGGGAGAGCTTCCCGACCCAGGGATCGAACCTGAGTCTCCTGCATTGGCAGGCAGATTCTTTACTGCTGAGCCACCAGGGAAGCTCACTATTCCATTTACTACCTCTTGACGTGTTATTTTGATTTTAATTTTTTTTTTACTTCTCAAAATTCTAAAATCCAAGATAACTCTTTAGCTAATAATGTATAAACTCTACCTTTTACAGGGAGATTATTTCAATTTGTGTGCAAAGAGAAGATAGAAGAAGAGAAGAAAAATAAACTAGAATTTGTTCAAATCTTTTCATGATTTTATAGAATTTTCAAATATCCAGAAGCAAGAATAGTGTAGTTAATCATCATGATCTCATCCAGTTTCAATAAAACATTATGTATTTCTTACTTAATTGAACCCATCTTTTATTTGTGACATCCTTTAAAGAATATTCTAGACAAAATTTAATTAAATTCTGAACAGTATATAATACATAAGACTTTAAAAATATATAATATCAAGATGATTTCTATAAACAAAATTAAAAGTAATTCATTACTAATTTAAAACAATCTCTATTAAATTTTTACTGATAGTTAATATTATTTTTAGTTAACTTTATTTGTTTTGTAGAATTTATATCCATATAACCTACATATTATTAGGTCTTAATGACATGTATAACCATGATGGTGTGATGACTCACCTAAGGCCAGATTCCTGGAGTGTAAAGTCATGTGGGCCTTAGGAAACAATGGTATGAACAAAGGTAGTGGAGGTGATAGAATTACAGCTGAGCTATTTCAAATCCTAAAAGATGATGCTGTTAAAGTGTTGTGCTCAAAATGCCAGAAAATTTGGAAAACTCAGCAGTGACCATAGGACTGGAAAAAGTCAGTTTCTATTCCAATCCCAAAGAAGGGCAATGCCAAAGAATGTTGAAACTGCTGCACAATTGCACTCATTTCACATGCTAGCAAAGTCATGCTCAAAATCCTTCAAACTAAGCTTCAACAGCACATTAACTGAGAACTTCCAGATATACAAGCTGGATTTAGAAAAGACAGAGGAACAAGAAATCAAATTGCCAACATGGGGCTATAGCTCAGTGGTAGATAATTTGACTGTAAATTGCCAAAATCCATTGGATCATAGGAAAGCAAGGGAATTCCAGAAAAAACATCTGCTTCATTGACTACACTAAAAACCTTTGATTTTGTGGATCACAACAAACTATGGAAAATTCCTAAAAGAGATGGGAATACCAGAAAATCTTACCTGCCTCCTGAGAAACCTGTACACAGGTCAAAGAGCAACCATTAGAACTGGACATGGAACAAGGGACTGGTTCCAAAGTCGGAAAGTGGTACATCAATACTGTATATTGTCACCCTGCTTATTTAACTTATATGCAGAGTTGCTGCTGCTAAGTTGTTTCAGTTGTGTCCGACTCTGTGCAACCCCATAGACAGCAGCCCACCAGGCTCCCCCGTCCCTGGGATTCTCCAGGCAAGAACACTGGAGTGGGTTGCCAGTTCCTTCTCCAATGCATGAAAGTGAAAAGTGAAAGTGAAGTCGCTCAGCCGTGTCTGACTCTTAGCTACTGCATGGACTGCAGCCCAACAAGCTCCTCCGTCCATGGGATTTTCCAGGCAAGAGTACTGGAGTGGGGTGCCATTGCCTTCTCCGTATATGCAGAGTACATCATGTGAAATGCCAGGCTGGATGAGGCAAAAGCTGGAATCGAGATTGCCAGGAGAAATATCAATAACCTCATATATGCAGATGACACCACACTTATGGCAGAAAGAAGAGAGGAACTAAAGAGCCTCTCGATAAAGGTGAAAGAGGAGAGTGAACAAGCTGGCTTAAAACTCAACATTCAAAATATGAAGATTGTGGCCTCTGGTCCTATCACTTCTTGGACAAAAGGAGAGGAAAAAGTGGCAACAGTAGAAGATTTTATTTTCTTGGACTCCAAAATCACTGCAGATGGTGACTGTAGCCATGAAATTAAAAGACGCTTTCTCCTTGGAAGAAAAGCAATGACCAACCTAGACAGTGTATTCAAAAGCAGAGATGTCATTTTGCCAACAAAGGTCCATCTAGTCAAAGCTATGGTTTTTCCAGTAGTCATGTATAGATGTGAGAGCTGGACCATAAAGAAAGCTTAGCATCAAAGAATTAATGCTTTTGAATTGTGGTGTTAGAGAAGGCTCTTAAGAGTCCTTTTGACTGCAAGGAGATCAAATCAGTCAATCCTAAAGGAAATAAACCCTGAATATACATTGGAAGGACTGATGCTGAAGCTCTAATACTTTGGTCATCTGATGCAAAGAGCCAACTCATTGGAAAAGACCCTGATGCTGACGTTGAGGGCAAGAGGAAAAGGGGGTGACAGAGGATGAGATGGTTGGATGGCAATATTGACTCAATGGAAATGAGTTTGAGCAGACTATGGGGGACAGTAAAGAATAGGAAAGTCTGGTGTGCTGCAGTCCATGGGGTCACAAAGAGTCAGACACCACTGAGTAGCTGATCAACAATAAATTATATTAGGTTTATATCTCTGTTTCATTCTTCCCCAGTGTCATTACCTTAAGGAAACATGTCACTTGTCATAAATAAATTTCCATACTCTGTGTTTAGCTGATAGCATCTTTATAATGTCATTTAGGAATTTTTTTCTCCCAATCTTTTTTCTAAATTGATAGAGTTAAAAGTGTGACCCATGTTCAATGGTTGGAAAAAATATATCATCTAATTCATATCATATTAGGAAATACATGATGTTTGCTTTCCTGCTGTTTAATAATCTTAGTACTATTGAGAAATTCAAGTGCATTAGCCTGATCCTCCTATTACAATATTTCACATCAATATCTCACAATGCTTAGCAGGTATTACTGAACTAATTACCATTTATTAGCTCTGATTCCTTTAGAAAGTTGACTTTTCCTCAGCATCTGTTTGGTTATGCTCAAATACTTTTTAAGAACAGCAGGAGAAGTAATAGATTTCATTCATAAATCATGATCCTTTATATTATTATTATATTATATTATATTATTATAGGGTGGTATATATGACATGTATATATAACATCAGGAAACTCCAGTATGGAGTTCAGAAAAAAGTCATGCAGGTAATATATTTTAGTCTGACATGCTTTTTATGAGAGTTGAAACAATGGGAATGACTGTGTTTGACCAAAGACAGAGAAGTGAGAGCCAAAATAACACAAGGCTAACAAAACTATCTGAAGAAAGTTTACAGCTTTAGTGTAGAATATAGCAGAAGTTGAAATGGTAAAGGAAATACAAATCATTTGGCCTAATAGGCAAATTGTGGCATATACCACATTGTGATCCATGCATTTTGGAAATGAATAAACTATGTTTCTGAAATATTTTATTATAATTAAACTATACCCTTATTTTTAAATAAGATTAAACCTATTCATTAATTCATAGCACAACTTTAACATAAAAGTTAATACACCAGTAACATATGAACTAGTAAATGAGCTATTTCTTTCAATATTTATGCAAAAAACTTTCATTCTCTACACAAATATGTTAATTGCTTGACTGAAACTGAGCTAAGTAATACAGCTAATAGAGAGAAGAATAAAAGGAGCTCACAGAGTGGTACAGCATATTGGGATAAATGATTTTCAAAAAGCCTCATGCCCCAGGTGGACATGGCTACTTGTACTATTCATTTTTTGTGCTAGTGTTTTGGAATTAATCATAGAAATGTCATGTATGGGACAATGTTGGTAAAACTATTGTATAATCATTCATACCTTACAATCTCCTGGGTTGAGTAAATATGTGTGAGAAAAAAATGACAACAAAATCACAAAGGTCAGATTGGAGATACATGGAAAGGGCCAGGAATTTTTCCAATAATGGATTGCAGGCAAAATGACTCATTAAGGACCAACCTCCTCTCTCTGCAGATGACTGGGATGACTATCTAAGTCACAGGACAATATCCCACCGATGACCGTCAGGGGCTAAATATCGAAGACAAAAGGCCAGTTCACCTAGTCGGGAGGGTTTGTTAGCTGCAGTGGTGACTCTCCTGTGACAAGTGACTGCTGCTGCTGCTAAGTCGCTTCAGTCGTGTCCAACTCTGTGCGACCCCAAGGACGGCAGCCCACCAGGCTCCCCCATCCCTGGGATCCTCCAGGCAAGAACACTGGAGTGGGTTGCCATTTCATTCTCCAATGCCTGAAAGTGAAAAGTGAAAGTGAAGTCCCTCAGTTGAGTCCGAATCCTAGCGACCCCATGGACTGCAGCCCACCAGGCTCCTCCGTCCATGGGATTTTCCAGGCAAGAGTACTGGAGTGGGCTGCCATTGCCTTCTCCATACAAGTGACTGAGGAAATTCAATTTATCAGCAGTTTCTGTTCTATGCCATTTCTTGGGCATCCACAATCCTGGGCACTTCCTACTAGAATGGTTTCCTAATCTCAAGACCAAAGAGTGAGGGTAGATTTCAAGAGGTTTTACCGTATCACTGGTTTCACCATTGCACCCCATAATTTTCTCTCTTTTTTTTTTTGCTTTAAGAAAAAAGAATGCCAAGAATATTTGAATTAGTCAACTTTAAGGAATTATTGATTAGCTTTAAGGGAGCTACAAAGAGTCAGACTCAACTGAGCAGCTTTCACTTTCAAGGAATTATTGAGGGAAGAAAACATCAGAGGAAATTAAAAGAATGTTACTTCTTTGGTGTGGTATCAGAAGTGATACAGATAATAAGAAATACTGTTAAAGTGAATAGCATCATCTTACAATAAGTTTTTAGAATTAGAATAAGAATAATCAATGATGCCTTGGTATATCTATTCTGTGTCCCACTTTCTCCAATTCTTTCTCTGTTTTACTTAACCCAGATTATATATCACTACATCCACAAATGCCTTCCTAGTGAGGTCACCTGGGAAAGTACTTTTACCTACTTCTAAATTTTAATATTTTGCACTTTCTTATTTATAGCACTTATCACACTTGATCATAAATTGTAATATTTTGACTTAAAAGAAAAACATAAGTGAAAGAGTTTAGAACAACTGCTTTATAACTCCTTATTGCTAATAATGTTGCATCATGCACCTTTGTTTTCTTACCCTTGCAAGGAGCTTTTAGGTCTACAAAGTTTCTTAAGGGCGGTAACTGTATCTTTTAGTCCTTACAACATAGCCAAACCTTTTACATATATTTCAGAACAATCTGATTGTGCCTAAGGAATAATAAATACTTAATTTTCTTCTATTTTAAATTAGCCATGTAATAAGTTAATTCATTCTAATGTAATCATAGGAATGTACATGAGTGATAATATGTCCACAGGGAAAATTGATACATTAATGTGGCATCTAGCATCTTTAATGTAGTGATTTTTAAAACACATTCAGAGAAGGCCAGAGTTTGTTCTGTAAAGTGCTTTGGAGATCACTGTGGGGGACAGAGCAAGGTGAGGTTGCTGTGAAAAAAATAATTTTAAATGGACTACTCCTCATCCTAACTTCAACCAGTGTAGCTCAGTTTTTATTATAATTTAACTTGGCTCTGTTTAATTCAGTAAAAAAAAAAAAATTAACTGTTAAATATAATTTGAGAGCCACTGGCACAGCAATTATAATAAAAGTAGAGTTTGATCAATCTCAGTTTTAATTCTTGGCCTGCCACTTAGAAGCTTACAGACCTTGAAACAGTTATGCGTTCTTTAGTCCTAGAAAGACCCAGGAAATTTATTCCTACCTACTTCAGGTTCATGTAAAGAATAATTTCCCATTCTAGACAAGAAAAAGCTTTATCCTGAGGTTGATCAGTTACAAACTGAAAATATCAACTGGCATTTCTGCATCATATGTTAGTTTTACGGGCAGGAATATAGTTAGTTGGAACAAATTTTAAATGTTCCTAACATCCTATGGAACATCATTTTCCCAAATTTACTAATGCTGCAGTATTATAAACTACAGGACTCATATGCTCTCTGATTTCATTTTTTATTTGTTTTTTAACTGAAGGATAATTGCTTTACAGAATTTTGTTGTTTTCTGTCAAACCTCAACATGAATCACCCATAGGTGTACATATACGCCCTCATTTTTGAACCTCTCTCCCATCTCCCACCCCATCCTACCCATGTAGATTGATACCCCCTGTTTGGGTTCCCTGAGATATACAGCAAACTCCCACTGTCTATCTATTTTACCTATCATAATGTAAATTTCCATGTTACTCTCTCCATACATCTCACCCTCTCCCCATGTCCATAAATCTTCACTATGTCTGTTTCTCCATTCAGTTCAGTTCAGTTTAGTTGCTCAGTAGTGTCCGACTCTTTGTGACCCCATGAATTGCAGCATGCCAGACCCCCCTGTCCATCACCAACTCCCGGAGTTCACTCAAACTCATGTCCATCGAGTCGGTGATGCCATCCAGCCATCTCATCCTCTGTCGTCCCCTTCTCCTCCTGTCCCCAATCCATCCCAGCATCAGAGTTTTTTCCAATGAGTCAACTCTTCACATGAGGTGGCCAAAGTACTGGAGTTTCAGCTTTAGCATCATTCCTTCCAAAGAACACACAGGACTGATCTCCTTTAGAATGGACTGGTTGGATCTCCTTGCAGTCCAAGCAACTCTCAAGAGTCTTCTCCAACACCATAGTTTGTTTTTTTTTTTTTTTTTTTTATTTATTTTTAAACTTTACATAATTGTATTGGTTTTGCCAAATATCAAAATGAATCCGCCACAGGTATACATGTGTTCCCCATCCTGAACCCTCCTCCCTCCCCATACCATCCCTCTGGGTCGTCCCAGTGCACCAGCCCCAAGCATCCAGTATCGTGCATCAAACCTGGACTGGCGACTCATTTCATACATGATATTTTACATGTTTCAATGCCATTCTCCCAAATCTTCCCACCCTCTCCCTCTCCCACAGAGTCCATAAGACTGTTCTATACATCAGTGTCTCTTTTGCTGTCTCGTACACAGGGTTATTGTTACCATCTTTCTAAATTCCATATATATGCGTTAGTATACTGTATTGGTGTTTTTCTTTCTGGCTTACTTCACTCTGTATAATAGGCTCCAGTTTCATCCACCTCATTAGAACTGATGCAAATGTATTCTTTTTAATGGCTGAGTAATACTCCATTGTGTATATGTACCACCGCTTTCTTATCCATTCATCTGCTGATGGACATCTAGGTTGCTTCCATGTCCTGGCTATTATAAACAGTGCTGCGATGAACATTGGGGTACTCGTGTCTCTTTCCCTTCTGGTTTCCTCAGTGTGTATGCCCAGCAGTGGGATTGCTGGGTCATAAGGCAGTTCTATTTCCAGTTTTTTAAGGAATCTCCACACTGTTCTCCATAGTGGCTGTACTAGTTTGCATTCCCACCAACAGTGTAAGAGGGTTCCCTTTTCTCCACACCCTCTCCAGCATTTATTGCTTGTAGACTTTTGGATCGCAGCCATTCTGAAGTTTAAAAGCATCAATTCTTCAGTGCTCAGCTTTCTTCACAGTCCAACTCTCACATCCATACATGATCACTGGAAAAACCATAGCCCTGACTAGACAGACCTTTGTTGGTAAAGTAATATATCTGCTTTTTAATACACTGTCTAGGTTGGTCATAACTTTCCTTCCAAGGAGTAAGCGTCTTTTAATTTCATGCTGCAATCACCATCTGCAGTGATTTTGGAGCCCAGAAAAATAAAGTCTGACACTGTTTCCACTGTTTCCCCATCTATTTCCCATGAAGTGATGGGACCAGATGCCATGATCTTCATTTTCTGAATGTTAAGCTTTAAGCCAACTTTTCGCTCTCCTCTTTCACTTTCATTAAAAGGCTTTTTAGTTCCTCTTCACTTTCTGCCATAAAGGTGGTGTCATCTGCATATCTGAGGTTACTGATATTTCTCCTGGCTCCGCAAATAAATTCTTCAGTACCATTATTCTAGATTCTGTATATCTGCGTTAGTATAGGATATTTATCTCTTTCTAACTTACTTCACTCTGTTTAATAGGCTCTAGGCTCATCTACCTTATTAGAACTGAAATCCATTCCTTTTAAAGGCTGAGTAATATTCCATTGTGTATCTCTACCACTACTTCTTTATCCATTCATCTGTCGATGGACATCTAGGTTGCTTCCATGTTCTAGCTGTTGTAAATAGTGCTACAATGAACAATGGGATACAAGTGTCTCTTTCAATTTTGGTTTCCTCAGGGTATATGCCTAGGAGTGGGATTGCTGGGTCATATGATGGTTTTATTCCTAGTTTTTTAATGAATCTCCATACCATCTTCCATAGTGGCTGTATCAGTTTACATTCCCACCAACAGTGCAAGAGTGTTCCCTTTTCTCCACACCCTCTCCAAACTTTACTGTTTATAGACTTTTTGATGATGGCCATTCTTACTGGTGTGATGTGATATCTTATTGTAGATTTGATTTGCATTGCTCTGATAATGAGTGATGTTGAGCATCTTTTCATGTGTTTGTTAGCCATCTGTATGTCTTCTTTGGAGAAATGTCGGTTTAGGTCTTTTTCCCACTTTTTAACTGGGTTGTTTGTTTTTCCAGTATTGAGTTGTATGAGCTGCTTGTATATTTTGGAAATTAATCCTTTATCAGTTGTCTCATTTGCTATTATTTTCTCCCATTCTGAGGGTTGTCTTTTCAGCTTGCTTATAGTTTCCTTTGCTGTGCAAAAGTTTATATTTAATCAAGTTCCACTTGTTTACTTTTGTTTTTATTTCCATTACTCTAGGAGGTGGGTCATGGAGGATCTTGCTTTGATTTATGTCATTGCATTCTGCCTATGTTTTCCTCTATGAGTTTTATAGTTTCTGGTCTTACATTTAGGCCTTTCATCCATTTTGAATTTATCTTTGGGTATGGCATTAGGAAGTGTGCTAATTTCATTCTTTTACATGTAGCTGTCCAGTTTTCCCAGTACCATTTATTCAAGAGGCTGTCTTTACCTCATTGTATATTCTTGCCTCCTTTGTCAAAAATAAAGTACCAATAGGTGCATGGTTTTATATTTGGGCTTTCTATCCTATTATATTGGTCTATATTTCTGTTTTTGTGCCAGTACCATACTGTCTTGATGACTGTTGCTTTGTAGTATAATCTGAAGAAAGGAAGCTTGATTCCTCCAGCTCCATTCTACTTTCTCAAGACTGCTTTGGCTATTACAGGGTCTTTTGTGTTTCCATATGAATTGTGAAATTTTTTTTTCTAGTTCTGTGAAAAATGCCACTGGTAATTTGATAGGGATCACATTGAATCTGCAGATTGCATTTGGTAGTATAGTCATTTTCACAGGATTGATTTTTCCTATCCAGCAACATGGAATATCTCTCTATCAGTTTATGTCATCTTTGACTTCTTTTATCAGTGTCTTATATTTTCTGTGTGTAGTTTTTTTATCTTCTTAGGTAGGTTTCTTCCTAGATATTTTATTCTTTTTGTTGCAGTGGTGAATGGGATTGATCCCTTAATTTCTACTTCTGATTTTGCATTGTTAGTATATAGAATGCAAGTGATTTCTGTGTATTGATTTTGTATCCTGCAACTTTCTAAATTCATTGATTAGCTTTAGTAATTTTCTGATTCTATATTTAAGGTTTTCTATGTACAATATCGTGGCATCTACAAACGGTGAGAGTTTTACTTATTCTTTTCTGATCTGGATTCCTTTTATTTATTTTTCTTCTCTGATTGCTGTAGCTCGGAATTCCCAAACTATGTTGAAAAATAGTGGTGAAAGTGGATACCCTTGTCTTGTTTCTGATTGTACCGGGAATGCTTTCAATTTTTCACCATTAAGAATAATGCTTGCTGTAACCCTATCATTTATGACCTTTACTATTTTGAGGTTCCTTCTATGCCCATTTTTTTAAGTTTTTAATCATAAAGCGATGCTGAATTCTATCAAAGGCTTTTTCTTTAGCTATTGAGATTATCATGTGGTTTTTATCTTTCAATTTGTTATCATGCTGGATCACACTGATTGATTTGCATATATTAAAGAAACCTTGCATCACTGGAACAAACCCAATTTGATCATGGTGTATGTGCCTTTTAATGTGTTGTTGAATTTCTTTGCTAAAATTTTGTTGAGGATTTTTGCATCTATGTTCATCAGTGATATTGGCCTGTAGTTTTCTTTTTTCTGTTGTCTTTGTCAGGCTTTGGTATCAGGGTGATGGTGGCCTTGTAGAATGAGTTTGGAAGTGTTCTTTCCTCTGCAATTTTTTGAAAGAGTTTTAGGAGGATAAGCATTAGCTTTTCTCTAAACATTTGATAGAATTCTCCTGGAAAGCCATCTGGTCTCAGGCTTTTGTTTTTTGGGAGTTTTTTTTTAATTTAAATTTATTTATTTTAATTTGAGGCTAATTACTTTACAATACTGTATTGGTTTTGCCATACATCAACATGAATCTGCCACGGGTGTACATGTGTTCCCCATCCTGAATCCCCCTCCCACCTCCCTTCCCATACCATCCCTCTGGGTCATCCCAGTGCACCAGCCCGAAGCATCCTGTGTCCTGCATCAAACCTGGACTGGAGATTCGTTTCTTATGATATTATACATGTTTCTGGGAGTTTTTTTTTTTTTATCACAGCTTCAATTTCAGTACTTGTAATTGGGTTGTTCATACTTTATATTTCTTTTTGGTTCAGTCTTGGAAGATTGAACTTTTCTCAGGTTATCCATTTTTTTCTGTATAGTTGTTCATAACATTCTCTTATACTCCTTTGTATTTATGCATTGTCTGCTGTAACTTCTTTTTCATTTCTAATTTTGTTGATTTGATTCTTCTCTCTTTTTCTTTGATGTGTCTGTCTAAAGGTTCGTCATTTTTGTTTATCTTCTCAAAGAACCAGCTTTTAGTTTTATTAATCTTTACTATTGTTTCTTTCATTTCCTTTTCATTTATTTCTGCTCTGATCTTTATTTCTTTCCTTCTGCTTTGCTTTTGTTGTTCTTCTTCTTCTTTTTCCAGCTGTTTTAGGTGTAATGTTAAGTTGTCTATTAGAGATTTTTCTTGTTTCTTGAAGTGAAGTCGCTCAGTTGTGTCCGACTCTTTGCAACCCCGTAGACTATAGCCTGCCAGGCTCCTCTGTCCATGGGATTCTCCAGGCAAGAATACTGGAGTGGGTTACCATTTCCTTCTCCAGAGAATCTTCCCGATCCAGGGATCAAACCCGGGTCTCCCACATTGCAGGCAGATGCTTTAACCTCTGAGCCACCAGGGAAGCCCTGTTTCTTGAAGTAGGGTTGTACTGCTATAAACTTCCCTCTTAGGACTGCTTTTTATGCATCCCATAAGTTTTGAGTTATCATGTTTTCATTGTCATTTGCTTCTAGAAGTTTTTAGATTTTCCTTTTTATTTCTTCAGTAACCTGTTTGTTCTTTAGAAATGTGTTGTTTTATCTCCATACATTTGTGTTTTTTACATTTTTTTTTCTTGTAATTGATATCTAGTCTCACAGTGTTGTGGTTGGAGAAGATGCTTGACACAATTTCAATTTTATTAAATGTACTGAGGTTTGATTTGTGACCCAATATGTGGTCATAGATATTTACAAGTTTTTTGTCTTCCTCTTGGCCTGATCCTTTGATCATTATGTAGTGTCCTTCCTTGTCTCTTAATATTCTTTATTTTAAGGTCTATTTTTTCTGATATGGAATTGCTACTCCATCTTTCTTTTGCTTCCCATTTGCATGGAATATATTTTTCCATCCTCTCACATTCAGTCTATATGGGTCTTTATGTCTGAAGTAGATTTCTTGTAGACATCATATATATGGGTCTTGTTTTTTTTAATCCATTCAGCCAGTCTGTCTTTTGGTTGCAGCATTTAATCCATTTTACATATAAAGTAATTATTGATATATATGTTCCTATTGCCATTTTCTTAATTGTTCAGAGTTTGATTTTGTGGATCTTTTTTCTTCTGTATTTCTTGACAATATATGTTCCTTTAACATTTGTTGTAAAGCTGGTTTGGTGGTACTGAATTCTCTTAAGTTTTGCTTGTCTAAAAATATTTTAATTTCTCCATAAATTTTGAATGAGATCTGTGCCAGGTAGAGTAATCTAGGCTGCAGATCTTTCCCTTTCAGTACTTCATATATATCCTGCCATTACTTTCTGGCCTCCAGAATTTCAGCTGAAAGATCAGCTGTTAAATGTATGGGCTTTCCCTTGTAAGTTACTTGTTGCTTTTCCCTTGCTTCTTTTAATATTCTTCCTTTGTGTTTAGTCTTTGTTAGTTTGATTAGTATGTGTCTTGGCATGTTTCTCCTTGGGTTTATCCTGTATGGGACTCTTTGTGCCTCTTGGACTTGATTGACTATTTCCTTTTCCATGTTGAGGAAATTTTCAACTATAATCTCTTCAAAAATTTTCTCATACCCTTTCTTTTTCTCTTCTTCTGGGACCCCGATAATTCAAGTGTTGGTGCATTTGATATTGTCCCAGAGTTCTTTGAGACTTTACTCAGTTATTTTCATTCATTTTATTTTATTCTGCTCTTCAGAAGTTATTTCCACCATTTTATCTTCCAGCTCATTGATTCATTCTTCTGCTTCAGGTATTCTGCTATTGATTCCTTCTAGAGTATTTTTAATTTCAATAATTTTGTTGTTTGTCTCTATATGTTTATTCTTTAATTCTTCTAGGTCTTTGTTAGTTGATTCTTGCATTTTCTCCATTCTGTTTTCAAGGTTTTTGATCATCTTTACTATCATTATTCTGAATTCTTTTTCAGGTAGTTTGCCTATTTCCTCTTCATTTATTTGAACTTTTGTGTTTCTAATTTGTTCCTTCATTTGTGCAAGATTTCTCTGCCTTTTCATTATTTTTTTAAACTGAATGTGTTTGAGGTCTCCTTTTCCCAGGCTTCAAGGTTGAATTCTTTCTTCCTTTTGGTTTCTGCACCCTCTAAGGTTGGTTCAGTGGTTTGTGTAAGCTTTCTATACATGAGATTTATGCTAAGTTTTTTTGTTTGTTTGTTTGTTTTTCCTCTGATGGGCAAGGCTGAGTGAGGTGGTAATCCTGTTTGTTGATGACTGAGTTTACATTTTGTTTTGTTTGTTGTTTGGATGAGGCATCCTGCAGAGTGTGCTACTGGTGGTTGGGTGATGCAGGTCTTTTATTCAAGTGGTTTCCTTTGTGGGAGTTCTCACTATTTGACACTCCCTAGGGTGAGTTCTCTGGTAGTCTAGAGTCTTGAAGTCAGTGCTCCCACTCGAAAGGCTCAGGGCTTGATCTCTGATCAGGAACAAAGATTCCACAAGTGGTTTGTTATGGCATTAAATGAGATTAAAACACATACCTAAAAATGAGAAATGAAGAGAACCCCCAGACTAATGGCAGTTACAAAATCAGGCAAATAATAATTAAAATAATGGAATATGCACATACACATATATATCCATAAGCAAAATCAAAATAGCCCAACAAAACCAAAGTACAATAAATTGACCTGGTGAACAAAGGAAACCAAAAATTATATCATCCAGTTAAGAACAAACCTAACTAAAACAGAAACTGGAAAACAAAACTAAAGCAAGGTGCCAACTGGGGAATAAAGCAATGAAAAGAATACTAATCAATATGTTGAGAGAAAAGGAAAGAAAGGGAGAATAGATATGCAAAGCTAAATAGAGGTAGATAAAGAGGATATATATACATTAAAGATTAACTGCAAGGGGAAAAAACAGTAGGAAAAGAAACAAAGGAATAAATGTAGAAAAATATTAATTGGTTTAAAATTTTTAAATTAAAAATAGAAAAAAAAAAAGGAAGAGGAAGGAGGAAAAAAAAATAAAAAGGAAACTCCACAGAACCTCAGAAGTCCAACATAGAGGCAGAGGTTTATAACAACAATAAAATGTGTAATTGAAATAAAAAGAAAAAGAAAAAACTCAAAAGCTTAATTAGATTTCATACTGCCACTAAAACCAAGAACAGCAATCAAGGGGGGTAGAAGAAAGGGAAAAAAGAAAAAAGAAAAATCCAAAAGAAACTACAGAAGTCAAAGCATAAGAATAATAAAAGTTTTTCTTGAGTCACTGCTGTCAGAGTCCCTTCCAGTCCTGGGAGTCAGTCTACCTCACTTCCCCAGGATGCACTCCAAAACTGTGCTGGTCTCTGGACCTGCTGTGGGGGCAGCTCAGATTCTAATCTGGTCCTACACCTGTGTGTTCTTGCCTCCAATGTCCACGGCTATCAGAACTACTGAGTTTTCTTTTGTGGGAGCTCTCAATATACTTTTATATACTCTGTAGATGCAGAGCCTGCCTAGTTGATCATGTGGATTCAATCTGCAGCTTGTACAGCTGGTGGGAAGGTTTTGGGTCTTCCTACTTAGGCACACTGCCCCTGGGTTCAATTATGTTTGATTTCCACCTCTGCATGTGGGTTGTCCACTGGGGTTTTCTCCTAAGACTGCCCTGGAGGACTTGGATTTTCCCCAGTGAGGGCCAGGTGTGGAGGTGGTACAGCTGCATGGGTCACAGGGGTTCTGGCAGCACCAGGTACTCAGAGGAATTGGCAGCTAGGACAGTAGGAAATATAATGCTCTAGAAGGGCAGTCTACAGGTTCTCAAAGAATTGGATGTGACTGAAACAACCCCTGTGTGCATAAGCATACGACTTTTTTTTTTTGGCCTGTGGCAGCTCTGCTTCAGTGAGGGTTGAGCGTGAAGGTGGCACAGCTGCTTGGGTCATGGGGACCCTGGCAGCACCAAGTGTGCAGAGACATGGACTGCCTCAGCTGCTGGAATTATGACCCTATCAGTCTTTTTTTGAACCTCTGATAGCTGGCGATCAGGCTCTTTGGCTTGTCTCTCTCCATAGCTCCACCCATTCAGGCATTTAGAGGGCTCCCTTGCCTGGGGTTTTTCTCTGTTGTTTGGTATGTCAGGCACATAGAGGGGCCCCCATGGCTGGGTCCTACTCTGCATATCAGTGCATCAGGCACTTAAAATATACCTTGGGTGGGGTCCTACTCTGTAGTTCAGTGTGTCAGGAGCTTGATGGGCCAGCCTCTCTGTTGTTCAGCTGCAGATACTGGCATGTGGGGACAGAGAAGCTATGGTGATGGCTCCACCTACTACGTGTGACTCAGCAATATCATCTTCCTTCCATGACTGCCTGGCTTTCCTCCACAGGTGTTTCCCACCACAGTCTCCTCCCTCACCTCCCCTTGGTCCATCTCTCCATAGTCAACATCAGCCCTTGCCTTGGGATTGCTCCACAAACCCTAAGCTCTGGCTCCCAGCTGCTACGCCTTCTAGGGTACCTGCGTCCCTGTCCAGAGTACATATGGCATGGCAGGGACTGTCTGATTCTCATTCCACTTAGGCTGCCATAGACTAGCTGGTTCCCTCTCAGCCTCAACTGTTTATCCTCTGACTCAGACAATTTTCCCAATGTGGGGATTGGACCCCTGCTTCAGTTTCTCCACCCACCAATGGCAGGTTCAGTCCTAGTAACACTCCTATTTTTCCCCCTAGTTCCTTCATCCTACCAAGTTTTTTGTGGTTCTATATGTTCTTTTCTGCCGGTCAGGAACTCCTGTCTACTCTCAGCTGGTGTTCTGCATGCACTTCCATGTCTGAAGGTGTATTCCTAATGTATCCATGGAGAGAGATGTACTCCATATCCTCCTACTCCTCTGCCATCTTGTTCTCCTCTGATTTCTTAGTTAACATATTTTTCCCTGAACACACAATAATCAAACCTGGTTCTCGGTGTTACCCTTCTGATTAGACATTTTATTACTTATTTGACTACTTCAAGTAAAAGCTTGATGTCTGCATCCCAAACATATGTTTGGAAAAGGCTTCACAGGATCGCTTTCATTCACAGGGTAGGAGGGTAAGATAGTCAGTTTCATAAGTGATCAGATGGTTAATTTTACATGGAAAGTAGTAAATCAAGATGGACCCATAATTTTGACATCCAGCCTGAAATAAATTTCAATTTTATGTAAATTAGTTTCAACTTGTAAGCCTAATATGTACACTCTTTATGACAGTTTAATTGGATGTTTTAGAACTCAGCCTAAAATCATGGCTTTCAATCTGAAATGCAGACACATAACAAAATTAATAATGTTTTTATGTAACTAATGGGAAAAATCTTAGCTTAAAGAAAAATATAAGTGTCTATATACTGTGTTAAAGTAAGAATAAATGAAATATTTATTTATGGTTTCATGGTTAAAACATTTGGAATTAAATTCTATATTTGACTTATGGTTTAGTAGTTTTTATAACACTGTTGGTGCAGAGAGAATGTTCATGCTGTGAAAATGATGCAATTGTGACAAGGTACTATAGTAAATCTAGTAAAAGAAAACTCAATTCTATCATGTTATGATAGAAATGAAAATAAAACAGTATCAATTATAAATAGAAATATTATAATAGACTCATTAATGCCATTTTTTAAATATTTGCAAGCATAATAATATTACATATGTTATAAATTTCTAATAAGACAGCAAAATCCATTTATTTCTAGTAGAAATAATTCATATAAGGTTTAGGATTCTCCAATTCCTGTTTCTTGTTCATTCATTATTTCATCATTATCTTACAATTGCCCAGGTTCCTTTTCATAATAATCTCTAGGCAAATTACCCAAATTGCTAAAATGGTGTGAACTTCATAATTTCTTTCAGCAGACCTCAATGATTTAAGTTACATGGTCATTAATTGTCAGCAGTATCCTTTAATCAGGTAAAACTGATCATAGTTCAAGGAATTTTACTGTGCTGTTTGAGAAACCACTGATCCCAGTCTAGAGGCTATGACATTATTAATTTTATTTTACTACTTTCATGGCAATTAGTAAGCAATTTTGCTCCTGCTTCTAATTTATGTCATCACAAGGACAACTGTCTGCTTTGTGTGTCAGAGAAGTATACCGCAAATTAGAATCTTTAGTATTAACAGAAATCTTTTGTTTGTGGCTTTGGGTTTTCACAACTTAAAAGTAAGAATCATACACATTTAAATCAGTTTTAAAATAATTATGTAGGAAGTGCTACATGCCCTTTCATTCTGAGTACAAATTCATAACAACATTATCGATTGCAACTGCTAGGACTGTCTACAAACCGAAGATGTGCTATTGGCTCACCTTCTCATTTGACCCCTCAGGCCTGGTAAGTATAAGGGTACTTTTCTGCAAGACAGAAATGACAAAGGCTATTTTTTTCCTGTTCCCTGGATCAATTGCCTTGAGAGTGGATTTAAATCTGATCATGCTTACCTGTGTGTGTGTGTGTGTGTGTGTGTGTGTGTGTGTGTAGGCTTTAAAAACCTCATGAAGGCAAATGGCATATTGTCATCATTTCCCTATGAAAGTTTACCACTGGCATTGCTATTCAAACCTATGCTATTTTTGACAATATTTGTGAATCTTTAAATAAAATGAAAGAGAAAACTAGTAGTTTTAATTTCATTGTTTCTCTCTGCTTTAGTTACAAAAAAACCATAACATTTATGAAAGTCTGTAAGAATAAGTTAACCTCAAAGTTCAATCAATTATGGGGAAAAGACAAGAGAATCACACTGCCCCCTGCTGCAAAGAGCTAAGTTCAAAACATAAGATATTTCTCTTATACTAAGTGATATCATTTCCATTATAATTCTTTAATTCTCTTCAACAAGTACTTAATTAACTTCCCAGATTAATCAGTTGATGCTTAACAAAGAGTCTTCATATGTATTTTCCTTCATTCAGGTATCTTAGAGAGGTAATACTGGACAGATATGTTAACATCAGTAGAAAAGAAACATAAAATGAAAGAGAAATCTGTGTGTATGCCTTTAGGCATTTAGTCAATTAGAAAGGAGGTTTTGAGAACTTCTTGTGCCGAGTATTGTGAATATATATGTAACTATAACACTTACTGGTAAGAACAGTTATTATAAACAAGAACAAAGTATTATGAATGACAGGTGTAAAGAAAATAAAATTATGATCTGAAAAGGCTAAAAATTGGAATGGGTATGTGCATAAAAATTATTAATCTTTCTCTCTCCAATACTTTGATTCTGTTTTCTCTCCCTGTGGAATTCCAGCTCTTGTTATACTAGAACTTTTCATTGTGTCCCAGTGTTTCAGATTCTCTGTTGTTCCCCACCTGTTTAGCTCTTCATGATTTAAACCTCTATCTTGTTTCACTCATCCTCTTTTCTCATGGTTCCATATACAATTATATACTGAATTTTTAACTGTTGTATTAATACTCATCAGTTTTAGAATTTTTATTACCTTTGTATAATCAAGGTCAGGGGTGGCAGCCGAGAGGAGCAACCCCACGTCCAAGGAGTGGTGGATGAGTGGGAGCAGGAGGACCGAGAGGAGCTGCTCCACATTCAAGGTCAGGAGGGGAGGCCATGAGGAGATACCCCTGGTCCAAGGTAAGGAGCAGGGGCTGCACTTTGCTGGAGCAGCGGTGAAGAGATACCCCACGTCCAAGGTAAGAAAAACCCAAGTAAGACAGTAAGTGTTGCAAAAGGCATCAGAGGGCAGACATGCTGAAACCATAATCACAGAAAACTAGTCAATCTAATCACACAGACCACAGCCTTGTCTAACTCAACGAAACTAAGCCATGCCATGTGTAGCTACCCAAGACGGGCGGGTCATGGTGGAGAGGTCTGACAGAATGTGGTCTACTGGAGAAGGGAATGGCAAACCACTTCATTATTCTTGCCTTGAGAACCCCATGAACAGTATGAAAGGCAAAATGATAGGCTACTGAAAGAGGAACTCCCCAGGTCAGTAGGGGCCCAATATGCTACTGGAGATCAGTGGAGAAATAACTCCAGAAAGAATGAAGGGATGGAGCCAAAGCAAAAACAATACCCAGTTGTGGATGTGACTGGTGATGGAAGCAAGGTCTGATGCTATAAAGAGCAATATTGCATAGGAATCTGGAATGTTAGGTCCATGAATCAAGGCAAATTGGAAGTGGTCAAACAAGAGATGGCAAGACAGTGTCGACATTCTAGGAATCAGTGAATTAAAATGGACTGGAATGGGTGAATTTAACTCAGATGACCATTATATCTACTACTGTGGGCAGGGATCCCTTAGAAGAAATGAAGTAGCCATCATAGTCAACAAAAGAGTCCAAAATGCAGTACTTGGATGCAATCTCAAAAACGACAGAATGATCTCTGTTTGTTTCCAAGGCAAACCATTCAATATCACAGTAATCCAAGTCTATGCCCCAACCAGTAACACTGAAGAAGCTGAAGTTGAACGGTTCTATGAAGACCTACAAGACCTTTTAGAACTAACACCCAAAAAAGATGTCCTTTTCAAAATAGGGAACTGGAATGCAAAAGTAGGAAGTCAAGAAACACCTGGGGTAACAAGCAAATTTGGCCTTGGAATACGGAATGAAGCAGGGCAGAGGCTAATAGAGTTTTACCAAGAGAACGCACTGGTCATAGCAAACACCCTCTTCCAATAACACAAGAGAAGACTCTACACATGGACATCACCAGATGGTCAACATCGAAATCAGATTGATTATATTCTTTGCAGCCAAAGATGGAGAAGCTCTATACAGTCAGCAAAAACAAGACTGGGAGCTGACTGTGGCTCAGATCATGAACTTCTTATTGTCAAATTCAGACTTGAATTTTCCCCACTTGAAGAGTGGGGAACCACTAGACCATTCAGGTATGACCTAAATCAAATTCCTTATGATTATACAGTGGAAGTGAGAAATAGATTTAAGGGACTAGATCTGATAGAGAGAGTGCCTGATGAACTATGGAATGAGGTCCGTGACATTGTACAGGAGACAGGGATCAAGACCATCCCCATGGAAAAAAATGCAAAAAAGCAATGGCTGTTTGGGGAGGCCTTACAAATAGCTGTGAAAAGAAGAGAAGTGAAAAGCAAAGGAGAAAAGGAAAGATATAAGCAACTGAATGCAGAGTTCCAAAGAATAGCAAGGAGAGATAAGAAAGCCTTCCTCAGCGATCAATGCAAAGAAATAGACAAAAACAACAGAATGGGAAAGACGAGAGATCTCTTCAAGAAAATTAGAGATACGGAGGGAACATGTCATGCAAAGGGAGGGAATTAGAGATATGGAGGAACATGTCATGCAAAGGGAGGGAATTAGAGATACGGAGGGAACAAGCCCATGAAAAGATGGGCTCGATAAAGGACAGAAAAGGTATGGACTTAACAGAAGCAGAAGATATTAAGAAAACGTGGCAAGAATACACAGAAGAACTGTACAAAAAAGATCTTCATGACCCAGATAATCACAATGGTGTGATCACTCACCTAGAGCCAGACATTCTGGAATGTAAAGTCAAATGGGCCCTAGAAAGCATCACTATGAACAAAGCTAGTGGAGGTGATGGAATTCCAGTTGAGCTATTTCAAATCTTAAAAGATAATGCCATGAAAGTACTGCACTCAATATGCCAGAAATTTTGGAAAACTTAGCAGTGGCCACAGGACTTAAAAAGGTCAGTTTTCATTTCAATCCCAAAGAAAGGCCATGCCAAAGAATGCTCAAACTACCACACAAATGCACTCATCTCACACGCTAGTAAAGTAATGTTCAAAATTCTCCAAGCCAGGCTTCAGCAATACGTGAACAGTGGAATTCTAGATGTGCAAGCTGATTTTAGGAAACGGCAGAGGAACCAGAGATCAAATTGCCAACATTTGCTGGTTCATGGAAAAAGCAAGAGAGTTACAGAAGAACATCTATTTCTGCTTTATTGACTATGCCAAAGCCTTTGACTGTGTGGATCACAATAAACTGTGGAAAATTCTGAAAGAGATGGGACTACCACACCACCTGACCTGCTTATTGAGAAACCTATATGCACGCCAGGAAGCAACAGTTAGAACCGGACATGGAACAACAGACTGGTTCCAAATAGGAAAAGGAGTATGTCAAGGCTGTATATTGTCACCCTGCTTATTGAACTTATATGCAGAGTACATCATGAGAAAGCCAGGCTGGAAGAAGCACAAGCTGGTCAAGATTGCTGGGAGAAATATCAATAACCTCAGATATGGAGATGACACCACACTTATGGCAGAAATTGAAGAGGAAAAGAGAAGTGAAAAGCAAAGGAGAAAAGGAAAGATATAAGCATCTGAATGCAGAGTTCCAAAGAATAGCAAAGAGAGATAAGAAAGCCTTCCTTAGCAATCAATGCAAAGAAATAGACAAAAACAACAGAATGGGAAAGACGAGAGATCTCTTCAAGAAAATTAGAGATACAGAGGGAAAGTGATGAAAGTGAACGAGGAGAGTGAAAAAGCTGGCTTAAAGCCCAATATTCAGAAAATGAAGATCGTGGCGTCTGGTCCCATCACTTCATGGGAAATAGATGGGGAAACAGTGGAAACAGTGTCAGACTTTATTTTGGGGGGCTCCAAAATCACTGAAGATGGTGATTGTAACCATAAAAGCAAAAGACGCTTACTCCTTGGAAGGAAAGTTATGACCAACCTAGACAGCATATTGAAAAGCAGAGACATTACTTTGCCAAAAAAGGTCCATCTAGTCAAGGCTATGGTTTTTCCAGTGGTCATGTATGGATATGAGAGTTGGACTGTGAAGAAAGCTGAGCACCAAAGAATTGATGCTTTTGAACTGTGGTGTTGGAGAAGACTCTTGAGAGTCCCATGGACTGCAAGGAGATCCAACCGTCCATTCTAAAGGAGATCAGTCCTGGGATTTCTTTGGAAGGAATGATGCTAAAGCTGAAATTCCAATACTTTGGCCACCTCATGTGAAGAGTTGACTCATTAGAAAAGACTGATGCTGGGAGGGATTGGGTGCAGGAGAAGAAGGGGACGACGACAGAGGATGAGATGGCTGGATGGCATCACTGACTCGATGAACGTGAGTCTCAGTGAACTCCTGTAATTGGTGATGGACAGGGAGGCCTAGAGTGCTGCAATTCATGGAGTTGCAAAGAGTCGGACACGACTGTGCGACTGAACTGAATTGAATTCATTTCAACTTAACTTACGATAGAAATAAATTGGACAACTTCATTCAAAATCCACATTTCTACTAGTTTGGTAATTTTACATAAATACACTCCAATGATTTAGCCTTGTAAGAATTTTTTCTAAACTTTAGAGATTGTAAAATCAATTTACTTACTAAAATGAAATGCCAACAACAGTGTGAACATTAATTTATAAATCAGCTTTTAAAATACTGATTTTATTCTTTCTAATCAATCATATGAGAAAATATGACTCCATGACTCATTTTTAATTCATTCCTGAAGGAATGCTTTCCAAAAATGATATTATTATAACCTTTGGATATTAATTTCATTATTGTAATTCTGACAAATACATGAGGGTTTAAAAACTGCTTTCCATTAAAAAAATGCTTTCCATTAAGTTATATTAATTATGCTGCATATTATATCAGACAATTGACTAATTATCTGAACTCAGGCAATCATAGGTAACTAAATCTACAATTGAGAGATGTTAGTATCTTCAATATTATAAAAATGTGATACATTGAACAATGTGAATTTTATACTTTTTGAAAAGAAAAAAATTTTAAGAGAATAATTAATTGCCTTTTGGTGGGAGATAATAACTCTATAACCAAATAACTTTTTAATATGGTAGTAGGACTTCCCTGGTGGCACAAGGGGTAAGAATCTGCCTGCCAATGCAAGGGCATGAGTTCAGTCCCTGGAAGATTCCACACACCATGGAGCAACTAAGCTGGTGGACCACAACTGCTGAGCCTCCGCTTTAGAGTCTGCAGGTCGCCACTTCTGAGCTCGCCTGCTGCAACTACTGAAGGCCACATGCCCTAGAGCTCCCATGCCACAACAACTGAAGCTGGTGTCCCTAGAGCCCGTGCTCTGCAACAAGACAAGTCACTGCAATGAAGAGTAAACCCCACTTGCCACAACTAGAGAAAGCCTTCACAAAGCAACAAGGACCCACCATAGCCAAAAATAAAAATTATAAAACTAAGTTTTTATAATATTATATATATATTTTTTTTCATTTTTAAAAAATATTGTAAAAATAAATGGCTTCCCTGGTAGCTCAGAATCTTCCTGTAATATGGGAGACTCAGATTCCATCCCTGGGTCAGGAAGATCCCCTGGAGAACAGAATAGCTACCCACTCCAGTGTTGACTGGAGACTTCCATGAACAGAGGAGTCTGGCAGGCTATAGTCCATAGGATCACAAAGAGTCTTGATACTGAAATAATTTAGCACATGCATTTGAACATATCTTTTTCAATGGCAACAAACTCTAGTTTTAGAGTGGAAAAAAAAAAAAAAAAAAAACAGGCTTGATCTGAAATTACTTTCTTTCTCCTGGTGTAAAATTAAGAGAGTTCATTAATGTCTGTGAGAATGAAATTGTTGTTTAGTCGCTAAGTCATGTCCAACTCTTTAGAACCCACAGGTTTAAAATTGAGTTCATTAATGTCTGTGAGAATGAAATTGTTGTTTAGTCACTAAGTCATGTCCAACTCTTTTACAGCCCCTTGGAATTTCCCAGGTAAGAATACTAGAGTGGGTTGCCATTTCCTTCTCCAGGGGATTTTATTGACCCAGGGGTCAAACCCACACGTCCTGTGTTGCAGGCAGATTCTCTACCACTGAGACACCAGGGAAACCCAATTAATATTATTAATATATTTTAATAATAGATCACATCCAGTTTATATACAGTATTTCCAAACTCTTTCTTTCCTATAAATGTCAAAGAATTATCCTAAGATAATTATTTCTGAACTAAGCCAAAGTCAGGAGTTAGGTGATTTGATATGGCAATATATTTAAAAGAGTACAGGGGAAAAAAAAAAAAAATCCAAAGAGTTAAGCTTGATCCTCAGTATGGACAGGCTCTTCACGTCCATCACTCAACAATAAAATGAATTTAATACCCACCTTCTGTGATTAAGCAGTGCTTGAAAAACACTGAAACAATGTATGTGACATAAACAACCAATTATAGTCATTCAGAAATGGATACAGACAAAAGATAAAATGAGTTTAGAAAACTATATCATGTTTTTGTTTACCATTTTCAACAGTACTGCTTGCCATGAATTTATTTAAACTATGATTCAAATTGTGTCAAATATGAATAAATAAATAATATCTTTGTATATCATTAATTCAGTATCCTCTTAAATACATGGTAAACATGTGATCTCAGAATCAGAAATATTCTCTCATCCATAGAATTTTTTTTGAAGCATAACATTCATATAGAAAATGTGTAACTAAGAGTTGTGGAGTCCTACAGTAGGCATTATTTGTGTTTGGCAACTTTCCCCCAGTATTTTATCTATGAGATATATGTAGTTTTTTATGGTTTGAATAAATCACAGTTATGCACAATACAACTGATGGATACATACTTCAAGTACTTTCATTTTTGAGAACATACATACCCAATTCCATTGGGTGTTTACTTAGGAATGGAACTGCTGAGTCATTGGATTGGTATGGGTTTAGCTTTATAGATAACACCAAAGGTTTTATTCAAGTTATTAGTATAAACTCACTTTGCTGTGGCAGTTAGGATAATTCAGTTTTTCTCATTTGAATTGACATCTTGTCAATACTTGATATTGCCTGCCTTTTAAAAATTTAGTCATTCTTTTAGATGTACAATAATTTGCATTGTGGTTTTAATTTATATTTTTCTGAAAACTATTTTAAAAATTTAGTCCCATTTCAAAGCCTTATTTAGTTTTTCTATTATATGAAATGCTTGTTGAAATTCCTTATTCATCATTTATTAGGTCTCTGCTTTACACTGTGGATTTGAGTCTTTGGACATGTATCAATGCATATCAATACATGTATATTTACAATGGATAGAAAAGTTTTAAGTAAGACTTTTTAGTCTTTTTGTGATTTTGTTTAATAGAATTTCATAAATTAAATATAATCTAATGTATCTATTTTCCCTTTCTTTTTTGTGCTATTTAATGAATCTTTACTGTATTGGTTATAGTCTGTGTTTTTTATAGAACCTTTCTTTTTTTTACCTTTCATATTTAGGCTATGACTTACATGGAATTAATGTTTGTTTATGGTGTTACATAAGATACAAGACTCATGTTTTTCAGAAAGATATCCAATGAATCCAGAACATTTTATTTAAAATACCATCATTGAGAAAATATCAAAATGGCAGAGTAGGAAGATAGGGGCAGGCTTCCCAGGTGGCACCAGTGGTAAAGAACCTGCCTGCCAATTTGGAGACATGGATTCAATCCCTGGGTCAGGAATACACACTAGAGTAAAGCATGGCAGCTCACTCCAGTATTATTGCCTGGAGAATCCGAAGGACAGAGGAGCCTGGCAGGCTACAGTCCATAGGCTCACATAGAGTTGGACATGACTGAAGTGACTTAGCACACATACACAGGAACACAAGGACTTCACCTCATCCCATAAACACATCAAAAGTATGTTTACATGTGGAACACTTACCACTGAAAACTAACTGGATACTGGTAGAAAGAAGCCCATACAACCAAGAATGAAAGAAAGATCCCCACAGAATCTGGTAGGAAGGAAAGAAAAGTGATTAGGTTCAGATCTATGCCCTCAGAGGGGACAAAAAACAGAAGAGGGTTTAAAAGAGCAGATATCCTTCCTGGGAAGTAAGTGGCTGTAGACATATATTGGGTGCCCAAGTTGTGGGGTCCAATATTTGGAAGATAAGTCCACTTAGCTAATTTAAATATGAGAAGGTGTTTTTCTTTCAGGCTTACTTCACTCTGTATAATAGGCTCCAGTTTCATCCACCTCATTAGAACTGGCTCAAATGTATTCTTTTTAATGGCTGAGTAATACTCCATTGTATATATGTACCACAGATTTCTTATCCATTCATCTGCTGATGCACTGGGATGACCCAGAGGGATGGTATGGGGAGGGAGGAGGGAGAAGGGTTCAGGATGGGGAACACATGTATACCTGTGGCGGATTCATGATGATATATGGCAAAACCAATACAATATTGTAAAGTTAAAAAATAAAAGAAAAAAAAAGAAAAAATAAAAATAAAATAAAAATGAGAAGGACGAACAGGAGGTCTGTAAGAAACATAGATTCTGCTGATCAAGACTCTGCACACACTTGCTTACTCCTAAAACAAGGTGGAGAGAGCAAAATGAAAAGCATGGAGTTCTGGCCAGGTTCCCATGACCAGTCCAGTATTTGTGCCTGACTGAGCTGAGTGCCCACTCTGGTCCCACAAGCTTCACAATGCAGCTCCAGACAAGGAGCAGGGCTGCCTTGGCTGAGGAGAGTGCTCAGTTGTGAAGAACAAAGCTGTCTTGAACCTGAAAATGCATCTGAAGTGACAGGCACCCATTTTTGATTCTTAAGAAGTCAGCTCCCTAAACAATGCTGAGAACCTGCTCCAGTCCCTCTTGCTCCACCACAGGCCCCCTCTGGGTAGAGGGTCCCAGCGTTGGGAGGGGAAGAGCACATTTAGAGGGAATGAAGCCAATGCAGACCTGACCCTCAAGGTTTCTACTCCAGCAGCTCTGAACCTGAAACCACCACAAGTAGGGTGGCAGTCACTCAGTTGCTCAATCGTGTCTGATTCTTTGCGACCCCATGGACTGCAGCACTCCAGGCTTCCCTTTCCATCACCAACTCCCAGAGCTTACTCAAACTCGTGTCCATTGAGTTGGTGATGCCATCCAACCACCTCATCCTCTGTTATCCCCTTCTACTCCCACCTTCAATCCTTCCCAGCATCAGGGTCTTTTCCATTGAGTCAGTTCTTCACATCAGGTGGCCAAAAGATTGGAGTTCCAGCTTCAGCATCAGTCCTTCCAACGAATATTCAAGACTAATTTCCTTTAGGATTGACTTGTTGGATCTCCTTGATCCAAGAGACTCTCAAGAGCCTTCTCCAAAACCACAGTTCAAAAGCACCAGTTCTTCAGTGTTCAGCTTTCTTTATAGTCCAACTCTTACATCCATACATTACTACAGGAAAAACCATAGCTTTGACTAGACAGACCTTTGTTGGCAAATTAATGTCTTTGCTTTTTAATATGCTGTCTAGGTTAGTCATAGCTTTTATTCCAAGGAGCAAGTGTCTTTTAATTTCAAGCCTGCAGTTATCATCTGCAATGATTTGGGAGCCCCCCAAAAAATAAAGTCTCTCTGCTTCCATTGTTTTCCCATCTATCTGCCATGAAGTGATGGGACCAGATGCCATAATCTTTGTTTTCTGAATGTTGAGTTTTAAGCCTCTCCTCTTTCACATTCATGAAGAGGCGCTTTAGTTCTTCTTCACTTTTTGCCATAAGGGTGGTGTCATCTGCATATCTGAGGTCATTGATATTTCTCCTGGCAATCTTGATTTCAGCTGTGCTTCATCCAGCCAGGCATTTCGCATGATATACTCTGCATATAAGTTAAATAAGCAGAGTGACAATATATAGCCTTGATATACTCCTTTCTTGATTTGGAACCAGGCTGTTCCATGTCCATTTCTAACTGTTGCTTCTTGACCTACACATTGATTTCTCAGGAGGTAAGTAAGGTGGTCTGGTATTCCCATCTCTTTAAGAATTTTCCACAGTAAGGTAGAACAGTGAACCTGGCCAGTGAGCAGAGTAGAAGTCTCAGATCACCCCTGGCTCTTGCTCCTGCCTTTTCATCTCTATCCCTGCATCCTCCCAAGGATGGTTGGGAGTACACCTTTGAGGCATACATGACTCATGCTCATATTAGATCCATCTCTCCTACCAAAGCAACTGGGCACATATAGACTATATAAGAGAGCTCCCATACAAGGATTCCACTTTAAGACCAAGTTAGATAACTGTTTCTCTTAATTTGGTACAAACAGACAAACTAAAGGAAAAAAAAAGAAGAATGAGGAATTTCTGTCAAGAAGAACAAAGGAATGAATACAGTGAGAATTTTAATAAAGAACTGCAAAATATAAAGAGAGATGAGTGAAAAAAAAAAGAGAGATGAGTGAGTCAGTCAGAGCTAATAATATGATAACTGAAATGAAAAAAAATACTAGAAGGAAATATAAAGTATTGAAAGGGAAAATTTGAAATCTAGGATACTCTATCCATAAATATTATCATTTATAAATAATGGAAAGATAACTTCTCAGACAAGAAAAAACTATAATAGTTTATCAATAATAAACCTACCCTAAAATAAATATTAAAGGGTCTTCTTTAAGTGGAAAAGAAAAAGCTACAAGAACAAGTAAAAGAAAGGGGAAAAACCCACTAGTAAAGACAAACACATGGTAAATAAAAGTGGTGCGACTGGACGTCCTTCTTTTGTTCCTGATCTTAGAGGAACTATTTTTAGCTTTTCAGGGTTGAGTATGATGTTAGCTTTGGTTGATCATTTATAGCCTTTATTATGTTGAGATACGTTCTCTCTATGCCCACTTTCTAGAGGGTTTTAAATCAAATAGTGTTGATATTTTTAAGAACTTTTGCTACATCTATTGAGATACATCTATTGAGATAAGAGTCCCTTGGACTGCAAGGAGATCCAACCAGTCAATCCTAAAGGAAGCCAGTCCTGAATATTCATTGGAAGGACTGATGCTGAAGCTGAAATTCCAATACTTTGGCCACCTGATGCGAAGAACAGACTCATTGGAAAAGACCCTGGTGCTGGGAAAGATTGAAGGTGGGAGTAGAAGGGGATGACAGAGGATGAGATGGTGGGATGGCCTCACTGACATGATAGACATGAGTTTGAGTAAGCTCCAGGAGTTGGTGATGGACAGGGAAGCCTGGTGTGCTGCAGTCCATGGGGTCACAAAGAGTAAGACACAACTGAGGGACTGAACTGAACTGATTGACATGATAATATGGCTTTCATTCTTCAGTGTGTTGATGTTGTATGTCTAGAGACAAATGAAAAAGGAAACACAACTTTCCAAAATCTACAGGACTAACCAAAAGCAAATCTAAGAAGGAAGTTTATAACAATACAGGACCAACTCACAAAACAACAAAAATCTTAAACACTCTAATCTGCCATAGAAAGAAACTAGAAAAAGACACTGATGTATAGAACAGTCTTATGGACTCTGTGGGAGAGGGAGAGGGTGGGAAGATTTGGGAGAATGGCATTGACACATGTAAAATATCATGTATGAAATGAGTCGCCAGTCCAGGTTTGATGCACGATACTGGATGCTTGGGGCTGGTGCAGTGGGACGACCCAGAGGGATGGAATGGGGAGGGAGGAGGGAGGAGGGTTCAGGATGGGGAACACATGTATACCTGTGGCGGATTCATTTTGATATTTGGCAAAACCAATACAATGATGTAAAGTTTAAAAATAAAATAAAATTTAATAAAAAAATAAAAACAATTAAAACCCAGAGAAAGCTGAATGAAGAAAGTAATAAAGATTAGAGAGATAATTTTAAAAAATAAATACATAAAAAGAGAGAAAATATCTATGAAACCAAGAGCTGTTTTTAAGATAAGCAAAACTGGTATTTCCTTAGATGTGGTCATCAAGGGAAAAAAAGAAAGGACCCAAAAAAACCCACAATAATAAATGAGAGAGAAGAAATAACAACTGATATCATAGAAATACCAAAAAAAAAATCATAAGAGGATACTAAGAACAGTTATGTAGCAAAAAATTGGACTACCCAGAAGAAATGAACTAATTTCTAGAAGCATACAACCATCCAAGAATGAATAAGGAAGGAAGAGAGAATTTTAACAAATTATCACTAATAGTGGAATTGAATTTATTATTTAATAACCCTGATCAATCAAAAGCCCAGAACCTGAGTGATCCTACCAAACATAAAGAAGAGCTACTACATATCCTTTTCAAACTTTTCTAAAAAACAGAAGAAAATGGAACATTCTCAAATTCATTCTGAGGCCAACATTATCCTGATACTAAAACTATCAAAGACAGTAATGACAACAACAAAAATACAAGTCAATATAATACAGATGCATTCATCAAGACATCAGCAAATCAAATGCAACAATACATAAAATGGATCAAATATCATGATCAAGTAGAATTTATTTCAGAGATGGAAGGATACTTCAATACCCACAAATTAATTGATGTAATATACTACATAAACAAAATAAGGATATAATCACATCATTGCAATAAACACATAAAATATATCTCACAAAGTTCAAGATATATTCATTATAAATATTGTCATCAAATTAATGATATAGAGTGACATTATTAACACAATAAAGGCCATATATGGCAAATCCAAAGTTAAAATCATGGTCCATGGTTAAAGGCTTTAAAGCTTTTCCTATAAAGCTTACAAAACCAGGAAGCTCACTCTCCCACTTCTATCTAACATTTTATCAGAAGTTCCAGACACAGCAATCAAACGAACAACAAAAAAAGAAATAAACAGCATCTGAATTTGACGTGAAAAAGTGAAACTGTTATTTTATGTAGATAAAATGATACTATGTGTGTATAATTCTGAAGTGTCACCCCACCAAAAACAGGGAGAACTAATAAATTTAGTAACATTTAAGGATAAAAGATTAATATACAGAAATGTATTACTTTCTATATGCTAATCATTAACTATCAGAAGGAGAAAGCAAGAAAACAGCCGCATTTAAAATCATATCAAAATAAAATAACTAGGAATAAACTTAATTAAGGAGGTAAAAACTTATACTCTAAAAAAAATTAATGAAGAAGTTGAAAATGATACTGGCAAGTGAAAGATATCCCAGGTTCTTGTATTGTTGAAACTACATGATTTCAAAATGGTTGAAACTACAAACTTAGTGTAATTTCTACCAAAATACCCATGACATTTTCCACAGAACTAGAACAAATAATCTATGAATGTATATAGAATCACAAGACTTTTATTGCCAAAGTCATCTTGAAAAATAACAAAGTTAGCAGTATCACACTCCTAAACTTCAAATTTATACCACAAAGCTACAGTATTCAAAACAGCGTGATACAAAAACAGATACATTGATCAATGGAATAGAACAGCCAGACCAGATAAATTCATGCACTTGTAGTCGATCTACAACATAGAATGAAAAACTATGCAATATAGAATAAACAGCATCATCATGTAGGACAGCTACATGGAAAATAATGAAATTAGAACATTCTCTAACACCGTACACAAAAAGAAATCCAAAATGGATTAAACCTAAATGTAAAACATGAAATTATAAAATGCCTAGAATGAAACATTAGTTGAACACACTTTAACATTTATGTCAGCAATATTTGTTTTAGATCCATCTCCAAAGGGAAAAGAAACAAAAGCACAAATAACCAAATATGACTTCATTAAATGCTTTTGCATGGCAAAGGAAACCACAGTCAAAATGAGAAGACAACCTCCTATGGAGTGCAAGAAAATATTTTCAAATGATATACCTGATAAGGAGTTAATATTAAGATTATATAAACAGCTCATAAAACTCAGTGTCAAAAACAAACAATAAGATAAAAAATGGGCAGAGGATATGAACATTTTTCCAAAGAATATATAAAATGCCCAACAGGGATGGGAGAAGATGCTCAATATTGTTAATTATCAGAGACATGTAAATCAAAACTACAATGAGATATCACTTCAGATCTGTCAGAATGACTATTATCAAAAAGAACACATATACAATTATTGACATCATAGTGCATTAGAATAAGGATGGTCTTTTTAATTGAAGAATAATTGATTTAAAATATAATATAGTTTCACCTGTACAACATAGTGATTGTATTGTAAATCAACTTAGATATAAAAAGAGACCATGTATGTGTTATTTCCAAATGTCCTTTTATGTTGTATTTATCTATTTTTTTTCCATTGTTGCACCAATAATAAATACTAAATAGTTTTAATCCTTATAGGTTTCTGTAAAAATATTGATACCTAGTACTCTCTTAATTACTTTTATCTCAAAGTATTCCTGGAATAATCAGATTTAAATTTCTAATACAACCCAATAATGTAAGATTTACTGAGGCAAAGTTATTATTGACTCCAGTTGTAATTCTTTTTTGATAAGAAGCAGAACCAGACAACTAAATTAGGGCATGAACTCTATCATGAACTATAACAATACATTTTAAACATTAGTATGTACTGTGTTTAAGTTTGTTACTTCTGCTTATGACAAGATTTATCAGAACTACACAACATTCAAAACAGAGCAGGGACTTTTCTGTGTCATAAGTATCATTAGCAATTTTAATGTCATTGTTATGAAAAAAAATGAAATATATGTTATAAAACAAATGTACATCTTTCCCCAAGACCGAAGAATGAGATGAAAAGAAGAAAAATTAGGCTGAACCATAATTAACACTTTTTGCATATTTATTAACAATTCTCTTTTAGAGTAACTTCAATCCTAGCACTTGAATGAAATAATGATAGCAATTATCAATGCTATATTCTATAGTTGTTTATAAGTTCTTAAAGTAATATTTCATAACTATAATTTATTGAATCCCTGCCATGTAAGGTGCTGTTTTATAAAACTATAATCTCTGATATAAAATTATAGTTATTCATATTTTTGCAACAAGAAAATGAGGCATGGAGAGCTTAATAAAGTCATGCCTATAATAAGGGCCAGAATAGGGATTCATGTCCTGACTTTCTCATTCCAAGATGCCTCCTTTGTAAGCATAAAATACCACATACAGTATCCCTTTGATCCTAAAAACACTGGGAGATAGTTTAGAATTTTTTTCCTGTTTATTTCATAAGTATAAAACTAAATCATTAAAAAATAAGTTATCTTTAGGTTACAATGCATAGAAAATATTTGCCCAATCCAGTTGATTGCAAATCTGATTTTCTCTTTTTCTTAATAACAATTATTAATACATCCTTTAAAAGTTGACTATTACTTAGCTTTATTCCCTTCTGCTGTATTAGGTCTGAGTTTTACACAGTAAGGTTTTAGTTGGATGTTTATGGTCAGAATCATAATCAAAATTAAAAATCATATTCAGTATGAGAATTTTGAAAGTGTACTTCTTTAAACTGGATTGCTGCAATTGAACTGCTTGAAAAATATCTTCAAGGAAAAAGGGTTCACCCTAAGAAGAGAGGCATTTTGCTTTGCTTAAAAACTCAAGACCAAAACATTTAGTTGACCAAAAAGTTCACTTAGGTTTTCCAAGATGTTATAGAAAAATCCAAATGAACTGTTTATATAATTAAATATATAAAAGTTTTTATAATTAAAATCCACCCAATATAATTAAAACAAAGAATGTTGATATTTTCTAGAATCATTGGCTAGAAATATTTCTTCACAAAATTTTTGAGATGAGAAAAATAGAAATAAACAAGTTAACACTGAGGAAGTTCAATTTAGGTATGAAGAGGAAATTTCTCTTCTCTAGAGAATCAACAAAGAAGACAAAAATGGGAACCAAACAAAAAATAAATGCCCTTAACAAAAATGGAAATAGGAATTGAAAGAAAACATAAACAGCCTTGTTTCTGATCCCTAGAAAATAAGAAGGGAAAGATAAAGGTCTCAAAATCAGGGAATAATAATAAGGAGTTAGGTTTTCTGATAGAGGAGATAGAAACAGAGGGGTTAACTGGGAAAAAGACTCACTTAAGCTACACTGGTGACAAATTATCTGGTGTCAAGAATTAAGGAGGTAGGTAAGTCAATCCCACTCAGTCCAGATTAAGTGAGATGAGGTTCAAGTCCAGCAGTGCATCAGATCAGTTGACGGAAGGCATTTTGATCATATTCATAGTGGAATAAGACATTACTAGAGAGTTGAAGCAAAAAAGTGATGCGATATGATTTACTTTGTGAAAGACCACTGCAGTCGCCTGGTGAACATCAAGCAGTAAGAATAGATCAGAGAAACCAGTTAGAAAGCTCTAAAATCTTGGTGGAGATGAAAATTGTTTAGTCTAGAACAATGGTCATGTAAAAGGTGAAAACCGGGAAAATTTAGAACTTCATTTTAGAAATACAGTCAAAAGGAAGAATCAGAATAAGTGACAGGGTTCTGTCTTAAGCAATGGAATGGGAGGAAGTGTAAATTTCTAACGTAGTAAAAAAGGAAGGATATGACAGACTAGGGGAGAGTAGGAAAAAAAAAATCAAAATTTCTGTTTTAGACATGGATAGATTAAGTTGCATCCTGGGTATCCGGAGGATGGATACCTGAAGTTTTAGTTCAGGGCAGAAATTATATATATATATATATATATATATATATATGCACACACACAATTATCATATCATTCCATTATTATAATTAACATATTATACATTTACAGATATAATTTACATATAAAGTCTCTCCTAAATATATGCATATATATTTGAAAAAAATATTAGCATATATATGTATATGTGTGTGCGTGTGTGTGTGTGTGTGAAAGAGAGAGAAAAAGAGAGAGACTCATTTATCTAGAGGAAAATCTGAGTACCACAGCTTGCGGTGATTACTTAGTCCAGGAACTCTGAAATCTTGATTTCACAATCAATCATCCTCCTCTACAATCTACAAATGTAAGAGAAAATAGCCAATTTAGCAGTGGCTCTGCTCTATGATATAATCTAGCCCATGTCATACTTTACAGAGATAAAATTGAAGGAAAAGCCATTTGAAACAATTTTAGTGACTGTTTGTCATTGGGAATCACTGCAGATGGTGACTGCAGCCATGAAATTAAAAGACGCTTACTCCTTGGAAGGAAAGTTATGACCAACCTAGATAGCATATCAAAAGCAGAGACATTACTTTGCCAACAAAGGTCCTGCTAGTCAAGGCTATGGTTTTTCCTGTGGTCATGTATGGATGTGAGAGTTGGACTGTGAAGGCGGCTGAGCGCCGAAGAATTGATGCTTTTGCACTGTGGTGTTGGAGAAGACTCTTGAGAGTCCCTTGGACTGCAAGGAGATCCAACCAGTCCATTCTGAAGGAGATCAGCCCTGGGATTTCTTTGGAAGGAATGATGCTAAAGCTGAAACTCCAGTACTTTGGCCACCTCATACGAAGAGTTGACTCATTGGAAACGACTCTGATGCTGGGAGGGATTGGGGGCAGGAGGAGAAGGGGACGACAGAGGATGAGATGGCTGGATGGCATCACTGACTCGATGGACGTGAGTCTCAGTGAACTCCGGGAGCTGGTGCTGGACAGGGAGGCTTAGCGTGCTGTGATTCATGGGGTTGCAAAGAGTCGGACACAACTGAGCGACTGATCTGATCTGATCTGATCTGACTATATGCTTATTAATGTTTAACAATATGGCAGTTAGATAATCATACAGGGAGCTTTGATAAATAAGATACAATGAAATTAATTGGAATTAAATTTATTCAAATTTAATTGAAATGTTGATCTAAGTATTCAGGCCCACAACAAAAGCTATTACAAATCTATTTTAAAAAGTAGACAGTCCAACAGAAAGATAGATAAATGACTCAGGCAGAAATTTCACAAATGATGATATGAAAGAAGTCAATAAATAAAAACAGCTCAACTTTGACATCAGCAAAATGCAAATTAACACCACAATATAGTACTGCTATTCATTTACTAAAATGGCTAAAATGCAAAGAAGTTGTAGATGATATCAATATCAGAGAGTGGAAACAACAAAAGTCATTATAGATAGATTAGATAGATATTGAATCAGTATTCTTTGTATGAAATGAATATTAAGCACACCTACAATATTAGTAGCTCTAGCAAGTTGTTTTATATACCCATCTATCTATCCCATACTGTTGGCGAATGACATGTATGCCAAAATTTCCAAAAGAAAACATATCAAATCTCATTATCTAGAGGAAACTCTGAGTATCAACGCTTCTTGATTTTGAAATCTGGAAGGTCCTTAGGTGGCTACTAATTTTTCTAAACACAAAAATAACCATTTATTCTCAAATTAAAATTGATTTGTAACTGCATGTTCAAATGGTTTACTAACACATTTACTTGAAAAGATCCAATCAGTATTCTTTGTATGAAAGGACTTAAAGCATACCTACAATATAGTGAATTATTTTAAGATTAAGAATACATTCATCGCAGTTTGGTCATGAACATCTTATAAACACAGAATTGTCATCACTTTCCACTCAATCCTGCTTCACCTATCCAAGAAGTTCACACTTACAGCTTGTTAGACATAAACAGCATGAAAGACACTTAGTCTCAATATGACTAAAACCTATCATCTCATCATGAGGAAACTCTTCTGATCTTTATTATTTAGATGAAGTTTTTCCTTCATCTACTATTAAATTTTTCTTCCTATTTTGAATAAATACTAATTTACCAGGCATTTAGTTCTTCCATACATATCACAAGTAAACATAACAGAAATAGAGTTCATATGCCAATATACAAATAATATTCAAATAAATAATATTCAAATTACCTTGCTGATAAAGTTTAATTTAATAGAAAGTAAATGTTAGAAGAGGTTATAATATATACCAGAAATATTAGAATATTAACATCCACATGTCTACCTTAGGTGGTTATTACTTTTAACCACAGTACATAAAGATTTAGAGTTTTATCATCCTTTGCATAGGGAAACATATTTTGAGATTTTAAAGTATTTTTTCTTCAATATATTCAACAATCTGTTTTCCCAGACTAGGGAATAGAAAAATATAAAGGGTTCTTATCAGCAAAAGTAACACTTGTGCTGAGTTATTCATGGAGAATCAAATGCAATAAAATATGTTAAAAATCACTTTGCAATTTCCCAATCCAGTCATATATTAAGTCACACCAGGAACTCTAAAAAAGAAAAGCCTCAAACATAGGTTTTATTATAATAATGACATCATTAGACATAGATGGTTTTCTTTACCCAGACTTATTTGCATTCCTCAATATTCTAAGAAAGGTTTAAAAAAAAGGCAATTTACAAATAGAGAACCTCTCAGCTGGTATATGCTTACAATAGAGCACAAAGTAGTAGCTAGAAGCTACAAATGATGTTTTTGAAATAGAGAACAATACAATAGAGCACAGTAAACCATGTGATGTATAATGTATATAATATACATTATATAATGTACTTATTATATAAGTACTTCAATTTCTGTCCTCATTTTCCTCATCTTTACAGATGAGTGAGATGGTGATAACTGTAATCTCTTTTGTTGTTCACAGGATAAAGTTATTCATAAATTTAATCACAGTTCCTGACACAAAATATTTGATTAATAATACTGTTAATGTGTCAGCTTCTCTGATAGCTCAGTTGGTAAAGAATCTGCCTACAATGCAGGAGACCCCAGTTCAATTCCTGGGATGGAAGATATGCTGGAGAAGGGGTAGGCTACCCACTCCAGTATTCCTGGGCTTCCCTTGTGGCTCAGCTGGTAAAGAATCCGCCTGCAATAAGGGAGACCTGGGTTCCATCCCTGGTTTGGGAAGATCCCCTGGAGGGGGGCATGGCAACCCCACTCCAGTATTCTTGCCTGGAGAATCCCATAGACAGAGGAGCCTGGCAGGGTACAGTCCATGGGGTCACAAGAGTCTGATACGACCTAGCGACTAAACCACCACAACCATACAGTTCATGGGTCACAAAGAGTCGGACATGACTGAGCAAGTTTCACTTCACTATTAATATAACATTGGGAAAAGTTTCTGTAATAGTTTTAATATTAATTTTAGAATTCGTAGTCACTCTTCCATTTTTTAAAACACATATACCTTCTTTCCTCTTTTAAGATCTCCCTCATTTTTACCCATTATCAATGTCATTTGATATATCCTGCTCCTCTTTCAAATTTCAATTATTCATTGATTTATTTGTATCTGTGTTGATTCATGGGTAGATATTAAACAGGTTAAAACCATTATTGAAATTTTACTCTGATGCTCAAGTTGTCCAAGATTTGGCCAACAAGAAGACATTCAAGCCTGTTTCTATGTCTTCTTGACAGTTCCCCATTGTTTGTTGAACACTTTATTCATCTTTGATACAAAAAGATGCTCAGGTTCATCTTATGTCTACCCTTCCCAGCCACTCAGTCAGTCATTTTCAAAAGAGGAATCTTTGCCCCTGTTTATGTTCTTTAGAATTCAAAACACCTAGATGTTAGAGACACACATCACTGTGATGGTGTTGCTGCTCCTATAGTCTATCACTGCAAAGAACTATGCATACACACAGCAATTTATACCTGTATTTATTTCTCTGTATATTTCAAACCATGAGTTTAGATCTATACTTCCAATTATAGCACAATAGTAGATTTTAAATGTTTCTCTCTTTTCATATATGTAACTATATCACCCTGAAAGTGATATACCTAGAGCCCTAATTCATAATACATTTGCTCTTTTAATCAATCTGTGAATCTCCCTTCTCCAATATCAATTTTATCCCCCCAAAGTGCCTTCATTACCATGCTTAGACTACAACCACCTCACTATGCAGGTTTTCTCTCCAATCTGCTTAGACTGTGACTTCTGTTCTGAATCATCCCCATATGAGCTCTGACTTCCTATGCTAAATGGCCCCCTACATGGATTTCACCTTCATCTTGTTTAGATTCTAACTCCCAGTTTCAAGCCATCAGATCCCGCATCCCCAACTTCTGACATACATGCTTGTGTCTATCTGCACCATTGAATGGATTTATGTTGAAACTGGGCTTCCCTGGTGGCTCAGATGATAAAGAATCTGCCTGCAATATGGGAGACCTGACTTCGATCCCTGGGTCAGGAAGATCCCCTGGAGATGGGAATGGCAAACTACTCCAGTATCCTTGCCTAGAGAATTCCATGGACAGAGGAGCCTGGCAGGCTACAGTCCACAGGGTTGCAAAAAGTGAGATATGACTGAGCGACTAACACAACAACAAATGTTGAAATTGTTCAGGAGAAGAGAAGATAAATGAAGAAAAGAGAATGAAAAGTTGAGAAAAAGAGGAGAGAAGGGGTCATTATTATAGCTTAAATAGCAAGTAGATAATAAAAAAATATTTTCAATGTGATATATACATGGAGATATTATTTACATTAATTTAATGTCATCACCAAACTCTCAAATTTATTATCTAAATATATGTAATCAGCTAACATACATACTACAAAAAATGTAATTTTTTGTGTTCTCAGTCTGACAATCCTAAAATATTATCCTCATTAACTTGCTTTTTAGTTTTGAATTTCTAGTTGAAATTAGATATATTTACAATTAGTAAATATAATTTGATATTAAGGACTCTTTTTTGAGGATGTGGTTTATAGGCTTGTTAAAGAAAGTGTTGACCTAATCCTTAATAGAGGAGAGGAAAGGTAAAGTTTGGAGAATGAGTTAGGCTGTCTTGTGGTAAATGCAAAGTTCAGAGATACTGCCAGTCATGTCCAGATACTAAGGATGAAAGTGTGTAGATCATTATTCAGAATCACTTTTAGAAAGATTTCCTGGCAGATTTAGGTTTTAAGAACTAATTACCTCTCTTACCTAAAAAATAGGTGGCTAAAGGGACTTTTCTCTGTAGCCCAAAGCACCGTGCATGAAATTTAGTATTATATAAATTTTCACAGTTTTCTGTGGTTAACTTCATTAAGAAAACAAAAATATTTTTGAAAGGTTACTATACGATATCAAATTTTTCCATAGGACAGGTTTATGCTACTTATGTACTGTACAGAAAATTTTATGCATCTAACATAGCCTGAGATCTATAATTACCTGAAGTTTTTGAAATAAATTGCTTTTTTGTAGTCTACAATACCAACTTATCAACTAAGAGTTTGAGAAACTCTGTCTAGTTCAAATTACTTAAAACAATTTATTGATGATAACTTGCTCCTCAAATTTCATAGTACCTCTTGAGAGAAAGTAATTTTGCAATTAACAATTTATTCATTATTCCTCATATCAAATGCAGATTGATTTTTTTATGAAATAAATGTTTTTCTTCTAGCAGTTTAAAGTATACAATGATAATATATAGGTATATCTATAAAAACAACAAAATCATCTTATTAAAAAAACTATTAGAAGAAGTATATTTGCTATTTTCTCTTCTTAATAGATATAAAATAGAAATACACAGTTCACTATGATGACCGGTGGACCAGATTTGGGGAAAAAAATCATTATTTTTAAAATTATGTTCATTCAAATACCAATCAAGATAATATAAATATATGGCACTACATACTTATGTACAATACATAGATCTAACAATTGACTGGTGTTAGTAAGGAATTTCTAAATATCAATAATTAAAAAATACTTAAGGAATTAAATACAGATTTCACAAAAGAGGAAAGTAAAATGTCCAATAAACCTATGAACATGTCTTCATCTCTGTTACTGAGCAGGAAAATGCAAATCAAAATCATAAAGAAATACTGCCACACATACCAGGATGCCAAAAACTGTTAAAGTCAATATTATTTTATCTTGACAATAATGCAAAGCAGCTTTATGCTATAATTCTGATGAGAATATGCACTGATAAAACTTTTGGGGGAAACTATTTAGCATTATATAAAAAGGTTTGATTATTCTATGATCCAAAAAGCATCCTAGCAGAAGAGATATGAGAATATTCTCAGTAACACTCTCAATAGTAGCCCAAACTAGAGAGCTAGACAGCATTCACATCTTCATGAACACTAGAATGGATCAATATACATATGCACACACTACACACATATTACATAGATATATGTATATACACAGGTGTATGTTATATGAATGAATACATATAAGTATATATGTGTATATTCTGTTGTTGTTTATATGTATATATTATTGTTTATCTGTTGTTGTTTAGTTGCTAAGTCATGTCAGACTCTTTTGTGACCCCATGTACTGTAGCCCACCAGGCTGGAGTGGCTTGCCATTTCTTTCTCCAGGGTATGTTCCTGACCCAGGGATCAAACCTGCATCTCCTGCATTGGCAGGAGGGTTTTTTTTTACCACTACTGCTGCTGCTGCTGCCAAGTCGCTTCAGTCGTGTCTGACTCTGTGTAACCCCAGAGACGGCAGCCCACCAGGCTCCTCTGTCCATGGGATTCTCCAGGCAAGAACACTGGAGTGGGTTGCCATTTCCTCCTCCAATGCATGAAAGTGAAAAGTCAAAGTGAAGTCACTCAGTCATGTCCGACTCTTAGTGACCCCATGGACTGCAGCCTACCAGGCTCCTCCATCCATGGGATTTTCCAGGCAAGAGTACTGGAGTGGGGTGTCATTGCCGTTTCCTTTTACCACTAACGCACTGGTAAAGAACACAAACATATATTAATATAGATTTGTCACCATATATTATTCTAACTATTTTATATAAAGGTTTGTATAAACTAAGAACATGACCTAGTATAAATATGTATGTACAAATATACAGATTAAAAATGTAATCAATAACATATAGTAATAATAATGAAAAACACAACATGTAAAAAAATAGATGAGTAGCAATTATCATCATGTTAAGTGCAAAAAGTCAGATGTATTACTTTTAAAAAACACAAATTTATGATGATAAAGCTTATCCTATTATTTAGTTTGGGGATGTAGTGACTAAATGGAGCAATAGTAGGAGAACTCTGAGGTCTCTAGAAATATTCTCTATCTTAATCTGGTTGCTGGTAAAATAGACTTTAATTTTCAAAAATTTAAGCTATAAGCATTCAATAAAACATATAAAAATATTCTCTTCAGATTTGCCTAAGTAATAGTATTCTAGGATAGGGTTTTTCATTTGTGTAGTTATAATCATAAGAAGGATTAACACATAAAGTGCTCTAGAAATAATCAGACCAAACTCTAATGTAAAAAAAAAAAAAAGGTAAAATAAGGTATTGAAAGATTAGACGATGGTACATATTGAGGCAGAAAACATGTCTATGACTCTACACTCAAATGCAGGCTTCCATTCTGAGCTCATTCTACTTCATTAGGATTTATATTCATTCAAAAATGTTTCTTCATTTAATACACCTACTTCTATTATATACCATAGTTCTGATACTTCCCACAGCATATTGCCAACATATGTGATTAATAACAATTATTAATCTATTTTAAGCAATAAATAATATGGGTCATACATATGTCAAATTAGCCTATATTTATTTTTCTTCATTTACTGAATAAAAATAGTTTAATGCAATGATGCTTTGTAATCATACAATCTAAACACAGGGCATCATAAATCTGTACATATGTTTTGTATCTTCTAGGTAGATAAGACCTGATTTGCTGGCAGCTTTTACTTTCCTGACACTGCAGAAGATGCACTTGAATTATTTAATTCTAGGAGAAATTTGTACTGGGTCATGTTCTTACTTGATACAAATCTTTATATAAAACAGTCTTATTGTTACAAAATAGTATAAAGCTGGAGGTAAAACATAAACTGTCAAAGATTCCTACTGTCCAGTTATTTAATAGTTTCCTCCTCATACATGTAGAGTATCTAGCTGGTTGAAGTTTCCTTTGCTTTTCAGTAAAAGATCACAAATAAAGAGTTCTGTGGTTCTGCATGTGTGACTATGTTACACACAAACATGATATAGTTTACACTGAATAGTAATCTTAAAGATACAAATGGGATATGAATAGATTTGACAACTATACTAAATATTTGTATCTCTCTGCAAGCTTCTGTGTATACTGGCATGAGCAAACCAATAGTCGGGTGACAGGGACCAAAAGGTAATTGCAAATAAATTGTGTTAGCTTAATGCTTACACAAAGCTATGATAAAGCCTTACAAATAGCTATGAAAAGAAGAGAAGCAAAAAGCCAGAGAAAAGGAAAGATATACCCATTTAAATGCAGAGTTCCAAAGAATAGCAAGGAGAGATAAGAAAGCCTTCCTCAGCAATCAGTGCAAAACAATAGAATGGAAAGACTAGAGATCTCTTCAAGAAAATTAGAGATACCAAAAGAACATTTCATGCAAAGATGGGTTCAATAAAGGACAGAAATGGTATAGACCTAACAGAAGCAGAAGATATTAAGAAGAGGTGGCAAAAACACACATAAGAACTATACAAAAAAGATCTTCACACTCCAGATAATCACGATGGTGTGATCACTCACCTAGAGCCAGACATCCTAGAATGCAAACTCAAGTAGGCCTTAGGAGGCATCACCATGAACAAAGGTAGTGGAGGTGATGAAATTTCAGTTGAGCTATTTCAAATCCTGGAAGATGATGCTATGAAAGTGGTGCACTCAATATGTCAGCAAATTTGGAAAACTCAGCAGTGGCCACAGGAATGGAAAAGGTCGGTTTTCATTCCAATCCCAAAGAGAAGTGATGACAAAGAATCTCAAACAACCACACAATTGGACTCATCTCACACACTAGCAAAGTAATGCTCAAAATTCTCCAAGCCAGGCTTCAACTGTACGTGAACCATGAACTTCCAGATGTTCAAGCTGGTTTTAGAAAAGGCAGAGGAACCAGATATCAAATTGCCAATAGCCGTTGAATCATCAAAAAAGCAAGAAAGTTCCAGAAAAACATCTACTTCTGTTTTATTGACTATGCCAAAGCCTTTGACTGTGTGGATCACAACTGTGAGAAATTCTTCAAGAGATGGGAATACCAGACCACCTGACCTGGCTCCTGAGAAATCTGTCTGCAGGTCAAGAAGGAACATTTAGAACTGGACATGGAACAACAGACTGGTTCCAAATTAGGAAAGGAGTACGTTAAGGCTGTATATTGTCACCCTGCTTATTGAACTTATATGCAGAGTACATCATGAGAAACGCTGAGCTGGAAGAAGCACAAGCTGGAATCAAGATTGTCAGGAGAAATATCAATAGCCTCAGATATGCAGATGACACCACCTTTATGGCAGAAAGCAAAGAAGAATTAAAGAGCCTCTTGATGAAAGTGAAAGAGGAGAGTTTAAAAGTTGGCTTAAAACTCAATATTCAGAAAGCTAAGATCATGACATCTGGTCCTGTCACTTCATGGTAAATAGATGGGGAAACAGTGGAAACAATGGCTGACTTTATTATTCGGGGCTCCAAAATCACTGCAGATGGTGACTGCAGCCACGAAATTAAAAGACGCTTACTCCTTGGAAGGAAAGTTATGACCAACCTAGACAGCATAGGAAAACTGGTCAACCACTTGTAAAAGAATGAAACTTGAACACTTTCTAACACCATACACAAAAATAAACTCAACATGGATTAAAGATCTAAACATAAGACCAGAAACTATAAAACTCCTAGAGGAGAACATAGGCAAAACACTCTCCGACATACATCACAGCAGGATCCTCTATGATCCACCTCCCAGAATATTGGAAATAAAAGCAAAAATAAACAAATGGGACCTAATTAAACTTAAAAGCTTCTGCACAACAAAGGAAACTATTCGCAAGGTGAAAAGGCAGCCTTCAGAATGGGAGAAAATAATAGCAAATGAAACAACTGACAAACAGCTAATCTCAAAAATATACAAGCAACTCCTACAGCTCAACTCCAGAAAAATAAATGACCCAATCAAAAAATGGGCCAAAGAACTAAATAGACATTTCTCCAAAGAAGACATACAGATGGCTAACAAACACATGAAAAGATGCTCAACATCACTCATTATCAGAGAAATGCAAATCAAAACCACTATGAGGTACCATTTCACACCAGTCAGAATGGCTGTGATCCAAAAGTCTACAAGCAATAAATGCTGGAGAGGGTGTGGAGAAAAGGGAACCCTCTTGCACTGTTGGTGAGAATGCAAACTAGTACAGCCACTATGGAGAACAGTGTGGAGATTCCTTAAAAAAACTGGAAATAGAACTGCCTTATGATCCAGCAATCCCACTGCTGGGCATACACACTGAGGAAACCAGAAGGGAAAGAGACACGTGTACCCCAGTGCTCATCGCAGCACTGTTTATAATAGCCAGGACATGGAAGCAACCTAGATGTCCATCAGCAGATGAATGGATAAGAAAGCTGTGGTATATACACAATGGAGTATTACTCAGCCATTAAAAAGAATACATTTGAATCAGTTCTAATGAGGTGGATGAAACTGGAACCTATTATACAGAGTGAAGTAAGCTAGAAAGAAAAACACCAATACAGTATACTAACGCATATATATGGAATTTAGAAAGATGGTAACAATTACCCTGTGTACGAGACAGCAAAAGAGACACTGATGTATAGAACAGTCTTATGGACTCTGTGGGAGAGGGAGAGGGTGGGGAGATTTGGGAGAATGGCATTGAAACATGTAAAATATCATGTATGAAATGAGTTGCCAGTCCAGGTTCGATGCACGATACTGGATGCTTGGGGCTGGTGCACTGGGACGACCCAGAGGGATGGAATGGGGAGGGAGGAGGGAGGAGGGTTCAGGATGGGGAACACATGTGTACCTGTGGCAGATTCATTTTGATATTTGGCAAATCTAATACAGTTATGTTAAGTTTAAAAATAAAATTAAAAAAAAAATTAAAAAAAATAAAAAGCAGAGACATTACTTTGCCAATAAAGGTCTGTCTAGTCAAGGCTATGATTTATCCAGTACTCATGTAGGGATGTGAGAGATGGACTATAAAGGAAGCTGAGTGCCAAAGAACTGATGCTTTTGAACTATGGTGTTGGACAAGACTTTTGAGAGTCCTTTGGACATCAAGGTGTAACCCAATACATCCTAAAGAAATCAGTCCTGAATATTCATTGGAAAGACTGATACTGAAGCTGAAACTCCAATACTTTGGCCACCTGATGTGAAGAACCTACTCATTGGAAAAGACCCTGATGCTGTGAAAGATTGAAGGCAGGAGAAGAAAGGGACAACAGAGGATGAGGTGGTTGGATGACATCACCGACTCAATGGACATGAATTTGAGTAAACCCTGGGAGTCAGTGATGGATAGGGAAGCCTGGTGTGTTGCAGTCCATGGGGTCAAAGAGTTGGACATGACTGAGTGACTGAACTGAATGTGGTGGTGTTAGGAGGTGAGGCCTTTTGGAGCTACTGAGGTTTAGAAGAGGCCATGAAGGTGGAAACCCATGATGGGATTAATGCTCTCAAGAGCCAAAGAGTTTGCTTCCTCTCTCTGCTCTCTGTCATGTTAAGTAAATGATGAGAAAAAGATCATCTTCAAAATAAGAAGTTTTCCACAAACACTAGATCTGCTGGCACCTTGATCCTGAATATCCAAGCTCCAGTTTGTTGTCATCTGTTAGCAGCCTGAACTGACAAAGACACCATCTCATGTGAAGTGAGTTCTATCAGCTTATATTTCATAAACTGAATATAGCCTGAACTCACCCTCAACCTAAAAACATAGACCATATTCAGGATTTGCTAAACCTTTTATAATTGATATCATTTCCCTTCTTCTTTTAAAATAATTTTCCAAGTGTTCATATCCATATAATACCTTAGACATATGGATACCATGAAAGTTTGATTGACAATAACCTCTGGCCCTCTAGGCACCCTGTAACCTTATATATTTATAGAAAATAGCCACTTGCATCCTAGGAGTAACAGGTGAAAAATAAATTCTGGGTTGTTAGAGAAACTGCACAATGGATTGAAAACATATTGCTCTATATCCAGAGGAAGAGAATTATCTCAGAGAAATGCTCTTGTCAGCAATGAATCAAATAAATGGTTTGCTTTACTGAAGTCAGAGGAAAAGGCATTCTTAAAAATATCAACATGAACCTGCTGTTTAGTTAGATAAATAATAAAAATGTGCTTCCTCTCTTCCTTAATTCTATTTTCAACAATGAGAGTATCATTAAATTTATAGTTCTTTGAACCTGATTTGTTTGTGCAATGAAGATGAATCCATGAAGTTAGAAAGCAGCATTGAAAAGTATGATTCACTTTATCATTTGATTATCTCAGACTAACAACCAAAAACTTAACTGCTGATGAAGATGGGCATGATCCAGTCTCATTCTTTTATCTGTCTCTCTCTTTTTCTCGCTCCTTCCTTCCCTCTTTCCAAGCCAACTACCCAATTTGTTTTTTAAGACTGTAGACCTCTGAGCTTCCTATTTCCTGATGTATATTAGGAGGTTTTCATCTACTCTCTTACAGTTTGATATCTTAGATACAAAGATGTTTTCAATGATTCTTCTGAAAAATTTGGTAGAATGGGAAACAAAAATAATTTAAGCCTTTATGAATATACTGTAATGTTTAGTGATTGTTTAAAATGAGAACTTTTTGACTCTCCTCTTTCAATATTCAGAAAACTATAATCATGGTACCCGGTCCCATCACTTCATGGCAAATAGATGGGGAAACAGTGGCTAACTTTATTTTTCTGGGCTCCAAAATCACTGCAGATGGTGATTGCAGCCATGAAATTAAAAGACACTTACTCCTTGAAAGGAAAGTTATGATCAACCTAGACAGCATATTAAAAAGCAGAGACATTACTTTGCCAACAAAGGTCCATCTAGTCAAGGCTATGGTTTTTCCTGTGGTCATGTATGGATGTGAGAGTTGGACTGTGAAGAAAGTTGAGTGCCAAAGAATTGATGCTTTTGAACTGTGGTGTTGGAGAAGGCTCTTGAGAGTCCCTTGGACTGCAAGGAGATCCAACCAGTCCATCCTAAAGGAGATCAGTCCTGGGTGTTCATTGGAAGGACTGATGTTGAAGCTGAAGCTCTAATAATTTGGCCACCTGATGCGAAGAGCTGATTCCTTTGAAGACTCTGATGCTGGGAAAGATTTGAGGCAGGAGAAGAAGGGGATAACAGAGGATGAGATGGTTGGATGGCATCACTGACTCAATGGACATGGGTTTGGGTGAACTCAGGAAGTTGGTGATGGACAGGGAGGCCTGACGTGCTGCGGTTCATGGGGTCACAGATCGGACATGACTAAGTGACAGAACTGAATTGAACTAAAAATGAGAATTACATTTTATAATTTAAAGTGTTAACATTGATTAAGGAGCTTCTTTTCTATGAAGATATAATCTGCTTTTTACAAAATGTGTCAATATATACTTTGCTTCATAAAATAAAGATGATTAACACAAGCCTCTGTATCATGTAAATTATTCTATCTTAACAAATATATTTTCTGAATATTTCAAGAAAAATAGAGAAAGCCAGCATAAACTATTTACTGTGGGAGTGTCAAATAATCTAAAACTGTTTGTCCCTTGGTTAAAAGATTAGCTATAAGACCCTTAATAAATAACATATCATCTAAAAGTCACTTGTCCATAGCTCAGCATGATAGTTTCCATAAAATCAGTTAAAAATATTGATTAAAATTTTAAGAATTGTTTTCTATTGTTACTTCAATCCATCATTAAAACATATCCAAACTATAACATTTACATATTTCTAATTTTAACAGGACTACACTCACCACATCATAGTCAACAAAAGAGTCCAAAATGTAGTACTTGGATGCAATCTCAAAAACGACAGAATAATCTCTGTTCATTTCCAAGGCAAACCATTCAACATTACGGTAATCCAAATCTATACCCCAACCAGTAACACTGAAGAAGATGAAGTTGAACGGTTCTATGAAGATCTACAATACCTTTTAGAACTAACATTCAATAAAGATGTCCTTTTTATTATAGGGGACTGGAAGGCAAAAGTAGGAAGTCAAGAAACACCTGGCTGCTGCTGCTGCTAAGTCACTTCAGTCATGTCTGACTCCGAGTGACCCCATAGATGGCAGCCCTAGAGGCTCTCCCATCCCTGGGATTTTCCAGGCAAGAATAGTGGAGTGGATTGCCTTTTCCTTCTACAGTGCATGAAAGCGAAAAGTGAAAGTGATGTCGCTCAGTCGTGTCCAACTCCTAGTGACCCCATGGACTGCAGTCTACCATGCTCCTCCATCCATGGGATTTTCCAGGCAAGAGTACTGAAGTGGCTTGCCATTGTCCTCTCTGGAAACACCTGGAGTAACAGGCAAATGTGGCCTTGGAGTACAGAATGAAGCAGGGCAAAGGCTAATAGATTTTGCCAGGAGAACACACTGGTCACAGCAAACACCCTCTTCCAACAACACAAGAGAGGACTCTACACATGGACATGACCAGATGGTCACAACCAAAATCAGATTGATTATATTCTTTGCAACCAAAGATGGAGAAGCTCTATACAGTCAGCAAAAACAAGACTGGGAGTTGACTGTGGCTCAGATCATGAACTCCTTGTTGCCAAATTCAGACTTAAAATGAAGAAAGTAGGGAAAACCACTAGACTATTCAAGTATGACCTAAATCAAATCCCTTATGATTATACAGTAGAAATGAAAAATAGATTTAAGGGACTAGATCTCATAGACAAGAGTGCCTGATGAACTATGGATGGAAGTTCGTGACATTGTACAGGAAAAAGGGATCAAGACCATCCCCAAGAAAAGAAGTGCAAAAAATCAAAATGGCTGTCTGAGGAGGCCTTACAGATAGCTGTGAAAAGAAGAGAAGCAAAAAGCAAAGGAGAAAAAGAAAGATATACCCATTTGAATGCAGAATTCCAAAGAATAGCAAGGAGAGATAAGAAAGCCTTCCTCAGTGATCAGTGCAAAGAAATAGAAGAAAACAAGAGAATAGGAAAGACAGATGGGAATACCAGACCACCTGACCTGCCTCTTGAGAAATCTGTATGCAGGTCAGGAAGCAAGTTAGAACTGGACATGGAACAACAGACTGATTCCAAATAGGAAAAGAAGTATGTCAAGGCTGTATATTGTCACCCTGCTTATTTAACTTATATGCAGAGTACATCATGAGAAACGCTGGGCTGGAAGAAGCACAGCCGGAATTAAGATTGCCAGGAGAAATATCAATAACCTCAAATATGCAGATGACACCACCCTTATGGTAGAAAGTAAAGAGGAACTAAAAAGCCTCTTGATGAAAGTGAAAGTGGAGAGTGAAAAAGTGGGCTTAAAGTTCAACATTCAGAAAACGAAGATCATGGCATCCAGTCCCATCACTTCATGGGAAGTAGATGGGGAAACAATGGAAACAATGTCAGACTTTATTTTTTGGGGCTCCAAAATCACTGCAGATGGTGACTGCAGCCATGAAATTAAAAGACGCTTACTCCTTGGAAGGAAAGTTATGACCAACCTAGATAGCATATTCAAAAGCAGAGACATTACTTGCCAAAAAAGGTCCGTCTAGTCAAGGCTATGGTTTTTCCTGTGGTCATGTATGGATGTGAGAGTTGGACTGTGAAGAAGGCTGAGCACCGAAGAATTGATGCTTTTGCACTGTGGTGTTGCAGAAGACTCTTGAGAGTCCCTTGGACTGCAAGGAGATCCAACCAGTCCATTCTGAAGGAGATCAGCCCTGGGATTTCTTTGGAAGGAATGATGCTAAAGCTGAAACTCCAGTACTTTGGCCACCTCATGCAAAGAGTTGACTCATTGGAAAAGACTCAGATGCTGGGAGGGATTGGGGGCAGGAGGAGAAGGGTACGACAGAGGATGAGATGGCTGGATGGCATCACTGACTTGATGGATGTGAGTCTGAGTGAACTCTGGGAGTTGGTGATGGACAGGGAGGCCTGGCGTGCTGTGATTCATGGGGCTGCAAAGAGTCGGACATGACTGAGCGACTGAACTGAACTGAACTGAGAGATCTCTTCAATAAAATTAGAGATATCAAGGGAACATGCAAAGATGGGCTCAATAAAGGACAAAATGGTAGGGAACTAACAGAAGCAGAAGATATTAAGAAGAAGTGGCAAGAATACACAGAAGAACTATACAAAAAAGATCTTCATGACCCAGATAATCATGATGGTGTGATCACTCGCCTAGAGCCAGACACCTGGAATGTGAAGTCAAGTGGGCCTTAGAAAGCATCACTATGAACAAAGCTAGTGGAGGTGATGGAATTCCAGTTGAGCTCTTTCAAATCCTGAAAGATGATGCTGTGAAAGTGCTACACTCAATATGCCAGCAAATATGGAAAACTCAGCAGTGGCCACAGGACTGGAAAAGTTCAGTTTTCATTTCAATCCCAAAGAAAGGCAATGACAAAGAATGCTCAAACTAGCACACAATTGCACTCATCTCACACACTAGCAAAGTAATATTCAAAATTCTCCAAGCCAGGCTTCAGCAATATGTGAACTGTGAACTTCTATATGTTCAACCTGGTTTTAGAAAAGGCAGAGGAGCCAGAGATCAAATTGCCAACATCCACTGGATCATCAAAAAAGCAAGAGAATTCCAGAAAAATATCTACTTCTCTTTTATTGACTATGCCAAAGCTTTGACTGTGTGGATAACAATAAACCTGGAAAACTCTGAAAGAGAGGGGAATACCAGACCACCTGAGCTGCCTCTTGAGAAACCTGTGTGCAGGTCAGGAAGCAACAGTTAGAACTGGACATGGAACAACAGACTGGTTCCAAATAGAAAAGGAGTACGTCAAGGCGGTATATTGTCACCCTGCTTATTGTACTTATATGCAGAGTACATCGTGAGAAATGCTGGGCTGGAAGAAGCACAAGCTGGAATCAAAATTGCTGGGAGAAATGTCAATAACCTCAGGTATGAAGATGATACCACCATTATGGCAGAAAATGAAGAGCTAAAGAGGATCTTGATGAAAGTGAAAAAGTTGGCTTAAAGCTCAACATTCAGAAAACTAAGATTTTGGCATCCAGTCCCATCACTTCATGGCAAATTGATGGGGGAACAGTGAAAACAGTGGCTGACTTTATTTTTTGGGCTCCAAAATCATTGCAGATGGTGATTGCAGCCATTAAATTAAAAGACACTTACTCCTTGAAAGGAAAGTGATGACCAACCTAGACAGCATATTAAAAAGCAGAGACATTACTTTGCCAACAAAGGTCCATCTAGTCAAGGCTATGGTTTTTACAGTAGTCGTGTATGGATGTTGAGTTGGACTATAAAGAAAGCTGTGCACATAAAAATTGATGCTTTTGAACTGTGGTGTTGGAGAAGACCCTTGAGAGTCCCTTGGACAGCAAGGAGATCCAAACAGTCCATTCTAAGAGAAGTCAGTCCTGGGTGTTCATTGGAAGGACTGATGTTGAAGCCGAAACTCCAATATTTTGGCCACCTGATGTGAAGAGCTGACTCATTTGAAAAAACCCTGATGTTGGGGAAGATTGAAGGCAGGAGGAGAAGGGGTAGACAGAGGATGAAATGGTTAGATGGCATCACCGACTCAATGGACGCATGTTTGGGTAAACTTTGGGAGTTTGTGATGGACAGGGAGGCCTGGCATGCTGCGGTCCATGAGGTTGCAAAAAGTCGGACATGACTGAGCAACTGAACTGAACTGAACACTCACCGCAACATCTGAAAATTTATCTAACATTGATAACCTTTCTATTTTTCAGAACTAATTTTTGAGAAAAAGAATCACTTTTTCAAGTTGTGTGAATGCTAATATATCTTAGTCTTATGAAGATTTCAGTAAATGTGCAACAAGTAGAGTTGAATCAAATATAAAATTGCACTATTCTAGAATATTATTTATATATAATTTAATCTTCAACCATATATATATGTAATTATCAATCTGTATATAATATGTATCTTTTTTATATAAGCTATGCTATATATATCTTCAATTATATATGTGATCTTCTATAATATGTATAGTGTATACCCCCTTTATATAGGTTATATGGTTTATATGTGTATATATATATATATTTAAATATTTTAACACTACAATGATCTATCACATCTGTACAGAGATTCAACAACTCATTTTTTAAATAAACTATAAAAGTTGTCAATGAGTCAGACAGTAAAAATCTTCCTGCAATGTGGAAGACCCAGGTTTGATACCTGGGTCAGGAAGATTACCCTGGAGAAGGAAATGACTACCTACTCCAGTATTCTTGGCTAAAGAATTCTATGGACAGAGGAGCTTGGCAGGCTACAGTCCAAGGTGTCACAAAGAGTTGGATTTGACTGCTCAGCTTACACAAATTAGTCTATGAAATAGATACATTAATTTATTTACTCAGTATTTTCTCTGATTTTTTATTGGCTTAACTGAATATATTTGTCAATATACTCTTTAATAATTCCATGAGTATCTATCAAATAGGCCTACAGAAACTGACTGTGTATTCTTTATTTGAATAAGCATGAATAAATTGCCTTCTGAAAGTCTGCAGCAATACATATACTGTGAATTTAAGGGTAAAGAAAACACATTGTCTGAAAATAATGCGTTTTATCTCTTTTTAAAACATCAATCTTACTCTCTTTTTGCCTTGTAATATTGACTATTATTAGGACATATTAAAATTATACCAATGATTTTGGGTTTCCATATTTTTTTTCCCTAATTTTAATAGAAATACTCAAGAGTTTCCACATTAGATATCATGCTTACTGTTGATTTTTAAAATATATCTTTTTCTCATGATAAGAAGTTTTTCTCTAATTTTAAATGCAGAAGAGTTTTAAACTTAATCAGAAATGAATGTTAGAATTATCAAATGCCTTTTTATATCTGCAGTGATTACATTAATCTATTAACGTAGTAAAGCACATAAGTGGTTTTTCCCCTCATCAGTTATCCTTGCAATCCTAGATCAAAAATTTAAAAATCACACCACAGAACTCTTTTAGTATGATGCTGTATTGAATTACTTATATTTCATTTAGAATTTTTTTTAATTTAATTTAATTTTATTTTTTAACTTTACAATATTGTACTGGTTTTGCCATATATCAACATGAATCCGCCACGGGTATACACGTGTTCCCCATCCTGAACCCTCCTCCCTCCTCCCTCCCCGTACCATCCCTCTGGGTCATCCCAGTGCACCAGCCCCAAGCATCCAGTATTTGGCTGAGCCAGGTTTTAACTTGTAGCATTTGGATATCTAGTTCCCTGACCAGGAATTGAACCCTGGCCCTCAGCATCTGGAGCATGGAGCCTTAGCCACTGGACCACCAGGGAAGTCCCTTATTTAGAATATTTTTATGTTCATACATCAATTTGGTTTATAGCATTCTGCCATATTCAGTATTTTACTAGATTCCATGTCAAAGGTATGGTAATCTCATGTGATAAAGTATTTATCTATTCTGAATATTTAAAATTAAAGATAGCATTATTATTTAAAAGTTTGGTAGAATTCTCAATCCTATACAATCATCCCTTCACGTGTGCCTGTGTGTGCTAAGTCACTTCAGTTATGTCTGACTCTTTGTGACCCTATGGACTATAGCCCACCAGGCTCTTCTGTCTATGGGATTCTCCAGGCAAGAATACTAGAGTAGGTTGCCAGCCCTCCTCTAGGGGATCTTCCTGACCCAGGGATCAAACCTGTGTCTCTCATGTCTCCTGCATTGGCAGGCAGACTCTTTACTTCTGTTGCTACCTGAGAAGCCCCATTCCTCCATATCCAAAGGAAATTGGTTCCAAGACAGACCTAAGTACCCCAAAATCCATGAATGTTCAAGTCTCTTGTGGAATAAGGTGAACATTTGGATATATGCATACACTCTTCTATACACTTTAAATCATCTCTGAAAAGAAAGTGAAAGTGTAAGTAGCTCAGTCATGTCTGCCTCTTTGTGACCCTATGGACTGTAGCAAAGCTCCTCTGTTCATGGAATACTTTAGGCAAGAATACTGGAGTGGGTTGCCATTTCCTTCTCCAGGGGATCATTCCAACCCAGGGATCAAACCCAGGTTTTCTGCATTGCAGGCAAATTCTTTACCATCTGAGCCACCAGGGAAGCCCAACAAATCATCTCTAGATTACCTATAATACCTAATTGAATGTAGATCAGATCAGATCAGTCGCTCAGTCGTGTCTGACTCTTTGCGACCCCATGAATCGCAGCACGCCAGGCCTCCCTGTCCATCACCAACTCCCGGGGTTCACTCAGACTCACGTCCATCAAGTCAGTGATACAATCCAGCAATCTCATCCTCTGTCGTCCCCTTCTCCTCTTGCCCCCAATCCCGCCCAGCATCTGAGTCTTTTCCAATGAGTCAACTCTTCGCATGAGGTGGCCAAAGTACTGGAGTTTCAGCTTTAGCATCATTCCTTTCAAAGAAATCCCAGGACTGATCTCCTTCAGAATGGACTGGTTGGATCTCCTTGCAGTCCAAGGGACTCTCAAGAGTATTCTCCAACACCACAGTGCAAAAGCATCAATTCTTCGGTGCTCAGCCTTCTTCACAGTCCAACTCGCATCCATACATGACCACAGGAAAAACCATAGCCTTGACTAGACGAACCTTTGTTGGCAAAGTAATGTCTCTGCTTTTGAATATGCTATCTAGGTTGGTCAAAACCTTCCTTCCAAGGAGTAAGCATCTTTTAATTTCATGGCTGCAGTCACCATCTGCAGTGATTTTGGAGCCCCCAAAAATAAAGCTGACACTGTTTCCACTGTTTCCCCATCTATTTCCCATGAAGTGATGGGACCAGATGCCATGATCTTCGTTTTCTGAATGTTGAGCTTTAAGCCAACTTTTTCACTCTCCACTTTCACTTTCATCAAGAGGCTTTTTAGTTCCTCTTCACTTTCTGCCATAAGGGTGGTGTCATCTGCATATCTGAGGTTATTGATATTTCTCCCTGCAATCTTGATTCCAGCTTGTGTTTCTTCCAGCCCAGCGTTTCTCATGATGTACTCTGCATAGAAGTTATATAAGCAGGGTGATAATATACAGCCTTGACCTACTCCTTTTCCTGTTTGGAAGCAGTCTGTTGTTCCATGTCCAGTTCTAACTATTGCTTCCTGACCTGCATACAAATTTCTCAAGAGGCAAATCAGGTGGTCTGGTAAGTACTATGTAAATATTAGTTATCACTGTGTGGCAAATTCAAGTTGCAATAATTTTAAATTGAGTATAACCTATAAAATATTGAATCATTAAGCTATACACCAAAAGCTAATATAATATTTAAATCAATCAGACTTCAGTCAGAAAGAGGAAAAAAAACAAAAACAAAAATTGTATCAATAACACCTACAATTACATCTGGAACAATGGCTATTCTGGAAATGTCAAGAACCAATTGATAAGGAAAAGATGTGAGGCTTTTGGAGTAAGAGATGGTAAGATATATAAAGAATTATCTTACATAGCAGTAACTTTTGGTAATGGCCAGATCAAAGAAGTGTCTCATGATTAGTTATTAAAAGTAGTTTCAGAGATTATCAAATAACAGTAATACTGATCATTTTAACTTTTCACTCAATTGTCAAATAATCTGTGAATACATATGGATTAATGAGATATTGAAAGTACAAGCAGCTGGAAAAAGAACACAGAATAATTTGTCATATAGCAAACTTAACCTTCATTTGTGAACATATATTCCTAGAAAGCAAAAGGACATGTCAATTGAAATTGTCTCCCATGAATCAAGCCACAATAAACTGAAATTCATCTCCAATTTTCCTAAAGATGCCATTTAATTTTTTAAAAATTCTCAAAATGAGCAGATTGTCTTATTCACTAAGTCACCTTCCAGAACTAATACTTTATAAGTTTAATTCCTCCTAAAATAAATAGGGATCAACAAACATAAGATAAATTAAGAACATATTACCTACATATATTTTTTAGAAAGCTAGTAATAATTATTAAGTACTTTACAAACAGTGGAAAATTCTTAAAGAGGTGGGAATACCAGGTCACCTCACCTGTCTCTTAAACCTGGATGTGGGTCAAGGAGCAAGTGTTAGAATCTGACATGGAACAATGGACTGGTTCAAAATTGGGAAAGGAGTAAAATGATGCTACATATTGTCACCCTGCTTATTTAACTTATATGTTGTACACTTGCAGAGTACAACATGCAAAATGTCAAGCCAGAATTAAGACTGCCAGGAGAAATATTAACAACCTCAGATATGCAGACAATACCACTCTAAAGGCAGAAAGTGAAGAGTAACCAAAGAGCCTCTTGATGAGGGTGAAAGAGAAGAGTGAAAAAGCTGGCTTAGAACTCAACATTCAAAAAATTAAGATTATGGCATGTGGTCCCACTACTTCATGGCAAATACATGGAGTAAAAGTGGAAACAGTGACAGATTTTAATTTCTTGGGCTCCAAAATCACTTCAGACAGTGGCTGCAGTCATGAAATCCAAAACTTGCTCTTTGGAAGGAAACCTATGACAAATCTAGGCAGCATATTAAAAAGCTTTGCCAACAAAGATCCATAGAGTCAAAGCTGTGGTTTTTCCAGTAGTCATGTATGGATGTGAGAGTTGGACCATAAAGAAGGCTGAGTGCCTAAGAACTGATGTTTTTGAACTATGGTGCTGGAGAAGGCTCTTCAGAGTCCCTTGGACAGCAACGAGATCAAACCAGTCAATCCTAAACGAAATTAATCCTGTATTTTAAGGACTGATGCTGAAGCTGAAACTCAAATATTTTGGCCATCTGATGCAAAGAGCCAACTCACTGAAAAAGATGCCAATGTTGGGAAAGATTGAAGGCAAAATGAGAAATGGCTAACAGAGGACAAGATAATTAGATAACAAGATAAATAGATAACATCACTGACTCAATGGACTTGAATCTGAGCAAACTCCAAGAGATAGTGGAGGGCAGATGAGCCTTGCATGCTGTATTCCATGGGGTTATGGAGTGTCAGACATGACTTAATGACTGAACAACAAGGATTATCATATATAAAGTATTTTTATGGATATTCTCTCACTAAATTTTAAGACATCGAAGCAAAATAGATCATAAGTCTCATTTTATAGATTAAGAATGTAGGTGTGCTTATTAAATATATTGACCAACATCATGCAAGTAATCAAAAATCAGCTATACAGAAGTCAGCCTACAAGGTCAGTTAAAGAAAAAAAAAAGAAAAGCTATCATACTAACTTAAATTATTGTATTGATTTCTAATTATTCTTTGATCTTTGATAACACTTTTCCTTATTTTTTTAATCAAATAGTTCTATCAGTTCAGTTCAGTCACTCAGTCATGTCCAACTCTTTGCGATCCCATGAACTGCAGCATACCAGACCTCCCTGTCCATCACCAACTCCCAGAGTTCACCCAGACTCACGTCCATCGAGTCAGTGATGCCATCCAGCCATCTCATCCTCTGTTATCCCCTTCTCCTCCTGCCCCCAATCCCTCCCAGCATCAGAGTCTTTTCCAATGAGTCAACTCTTTGCATGAGGTGGCCAAAGTACTGGAGTTTCAGCTTTAGCATCATTCCTTCCAAAGAAATCCCAGGACTGATCTCCTTCAGAATGGACTGGTTGGATCTCCTTGTAGTCCAAGGGACTCTCAAGAGTCTTCTCCAACACCACAGTGCAAAAGCATCAATTCTTCGGTGCTCAGCCTTCTTCACAGTCCAACTCTCACATCCATACATGACCACAGGAAAAACCGTAGCCTTGACTAGACGGACCTTTGTTGGCAAAGTAATGTCTCTGCTTTTGAATATGCTATCTAGGTTGGTTATAACTGTCCTTCCAAGGAGGAAGAGTCTTTTAAATTCATGGCTGCAATCACCATCTGCAGTGATCTTGGAGCCCAAAGAAATAAAGTCTGACAGTGTTTCTACTGTTTCCCCATCTATTTCCCATGAAGTGATGAATAGAATTAGCAAAAAAAAAGGCGACATTATGATAATTGTTTTCTTTCCCCAAAAGGAATATTTTTAAAGATTTGTTATTTAAAAAAAAGAAAATGCACTTTTTCCACTTCCTTAGCAAGTGTCAGTGGAAGTGTTAAAGCAGTCAAATTTAAATGTCCTAAAATAGACAACCCATGAAATAATAGTCTGTGAATTGGTACCAAGATTGAAAAATAAAATTAATTCAAAGAATAAGTATTCATTTATTGTGTGAGGTTGGTGATATATAAATGTAGTCTCACAGGATATTCTAAAAAAGACCAAATATTCATTTCTTATTGATTGTTCCAAATTACAAACTGGAAATATAAAAACAAGATATTTTTATTTGGTTGAAGTAATTGAATTGTGCTTCTAACCTGTTATGTTAAGTGAAGTGAAGTCGCTCAGTTGTGTCTGACTCTTTCCAACCCCATGGACTGTAGCCTACAAGGTTCTCTGTCCATGGAATTTTCCAGGCCAGAGTACTGGAATAAGTTGCCATTTCCTTCTCCAGGGGATCTTCCTGACTCAGGGATCAAACCCGGGTCTCCTGCATTGCAGGCAGAGCCTTTACCATCTGAGCCACTAAGGAAGCCCAACCTGTTATTTTAGTAAGCAATAAAACTTGAAATGGGTCAATTTTAAAATATGTTCTCTAACAATCTTAAGTTTCCATGTAGGCATTATAATTATCACACATTTTTACAGTTGAAGTATATTAGCTATTAATCACAGAATTCATTTCAGTGAAATGTGATATTATTTTCTCATATATTAAAGTATATTAATATTTGTAAATAGAAAGGACAATTTAATGTAACCTCACAGAAATCACAGATTAACAATTTAAACTATCCATCTCTGTAACATGAAGGCTTCACTAAGTAGATGAAAACAATTGGACAACTTTCGTATCTGACATTTCCTAATGAATGGAAAAGAATATCATTGTGTCCAGATGATTAAATGGATATCAGAATGTACAAAAGGACACATGTCTCTTGGTGCCCCCCAAAACCTTCTTGTCCATTCAAAGAGAATACTGCAGGAAGCTTTAGTCTAGTTTATTTTGTGAGCACAGGTAATTTAATATGTCCAGAATGGAACTTTCATACTTACCATGAAATCTCCTTCAATTAGGAAAAGCTAAAAAATGCAAGGCAACTTTCTTCATACCTCATCTCTGTAGCTCAGTTGATTTTAGGAAACTTAACTCACCAAATAGGTCACAGAGCACAGATCCTTTGGTCCATCAAAACTGCAATGGAGCCACTGCCTCAATCTTGACCTTACAATTGGTTGACAGAAGCTTTTGAGTGTCAGTGTCATAAATCAACAGAAAGTTAAAGTTGTACTTGAAAAACAGTAACATCACACAATGGAAGGAACTGAATGCCAAATTACTTCCCTAGCTCAACTGTAAATGAGAATGATATTTATGAAGCATTAGCACTATATTTTTTTGTAACGAGTATCTAAATGTTTTTATCAGAGATTAAATGCAAGTATAGCACATTAAACTACAGCAAATACCCGGAAGAGTCTCCTTAGCAGTTTAATCACAGCACTTCCCAAAGCCTGCTTAGACCAGTGACAGTTATTTCAGATGCATTTCAAAGTAAGCACATTGTGAATTTAATGCAGTACAGTGAATATCTGCACTAGTTGAAGCATACTCATTCCTGAAGGGGACTCCCTGTTTCCCAGTAGCAAATGTGAAAAACTTTTATTTTTAAAAGTATGAATACTAGGGGAAAATGATTATCTTAACTACTAAACTGCCAAACCTTGCTACTAGGTTTTGGTGGTACAGAGGGGATGGGTATTATCCCAGGATCTGACCTTAGAGTCTAGCAGATTAAAAAAAAAAAGTTAAATAGTGAGAAATTATTACAAACTCTGATGAATATGCAACTGGAGATACACAATGTGTTGCTGCAGTACAATTCAGGATCAACTAACCTAATCAAAAGAAGTAATAAATATTTCACCTACTTTGAAAGTGAAGGTATGTGAGTAAAGAAGGGAGTTTGGCATTTTTTTTAATACTAGGTAAGTCCTGACTCTGAAAAAAATATTAAACAACCATGTAGATTATAATCCCCTTGAGGGCAATGGCTATGCTTACATTTTAGATTCTACAGCTTAGAGATTACATCATAAAATATAGCATGTATACCTGTGGCGGATTCATTTTGATATTTGGCAAAACTAATACAATTATGTAAAGTTTAAAAATAAAATAAAATTAAAAAAATAAATAAATAAAATATAGCATGACAAAATATTCGGTGGATTGACTCTACAGAAGAAGCAATGAATAAATGAATGAATGAATGAATTAATAAATGAATCATTGACCAAGGGGAGAGAGAGAGCCTGAAGATGATGTCTTTGCAGAGCATCCCCAAGTACATCAAAGATGAGTACAGAGGCAGACCAGACACACTGTTTTCTCCACATATGTGTCACACATTTAACTTGACCATCTCCATATTGAAGAAATTAAAACCATTTTGCACTTTGTAATCAAGTCATTTTCCATTTCTTTTTGAGATTCAATCAACTAATACAAAAAAAAAGATGAAAGAAAAGAAGTAAAAGAGAAAAATTAAAAGCCATTAAATTCAGAGTACTATCTATCTTTTGCCATTCAATTTGTAAAATTGAATTAAAACACAACATTGTCATCTGTACTTTCAATCAAATGCCAAACATAGGGTTATGATTCTGCTCCAGTTGCAATATTTTCCATTATTCAACTTATTTAATAAACTGTCACTTGAAAGGGGCCTGATAGGCTTTTTCACAGTGAATCAAAGAACTTCTCTGCTTTCCTCCTTTATTATGCATGCTACATTTGAAGCTAATGAAGTATAACCTCTGAGCTGATACTTTTGTAGATGAAAGAGACATCATGTCACATCTTCTATTTATTTCATCAGCTACTCTAGCCAGTGCAAAACACATTGAATTACCTTGCACTTCATTTATGACAGATGATATGCATTCTTGTTGCTATCTTGTCTAATTATTCCATACCATATGCATATTTTAGCTATTAACTATGAATGAAATTACTAGGAAAAATCATCTGTGATATAGATGATACATGTAAGAAATGTAATAATCAAGATAGTCCTGATCATGTATTTTACAAAAGTGGATACAGTCTCCTCCTAGAGCCAATATCCTTTGAAAGAGTTCTTTTTAAGTGGTTTTATATTACCTACAACTGTTTTCATAAGGCTTTGCTATTTATTAAAAAAATCTAGAAAGGTATTTCAGATAAAAGTATATAATCTTCTCTGCAAGTAGGACTACCTCATTTTCAAAGGGTATCAAAAGGAATAATTTGTCACTAAAGAATGCTCTCATTACAATAACAGTACTCAATGTCACTAACACTAGTCAGTTCAACATGTAATAATATTCAGGCATAAGCTATATTCAATCTGTTAGCATGGTATAGGAAATAAACAGCCTTTACTATTTATAGAGGCACATAAATTTAAGTAAAAAAAACACAGATTTTTATATGTAACATTTAGCAGCTTTGTAACTTTAAAAATGCTAATGTAGGATATAACTTTTTAAAAATTGACTCTACAAATAAAATTCCAAAAGTTTAAAGATACTTCCAAGATAGTAAAGTCTACCACTAGGAGTAGAAATACCATTTTTACTCATAAGAATAGAAAAAAACATTTTGCCTACATGCAGATAATCACACAGATTACTGGACAAATAGAAAGTCTTCACTGTATTACATAACCTATTTCTTTATAATTGACTGTGAGCTTGCTTACTCAATAAACCATACTTCTTCCAAGCACAGTAAGTTTTACATTTGGAAGTGAGGAAAAATATTTGAAGTGGGATTATAAATACTCCAAGACATATCATTACAAGGAATTGTATCATGAATTATCTTAATCAAAACAGAGATGAAAAAACTATGGTAAGTCCAGAGCATAATTGGAAAATTGTTCCACAGGTGCATAATAACAAAGCTATTGAAAACATACATAACAAGTTATTATGTCAATGAAACAAAATTAATAGGGAACAAACACACTCAATGTACAAAAGCTATGTCAAGCCTTTCTTCTAAAAATAAAAATTGTCAAGGAGCTTTACAGTCAAAATGACTACACAAAAAGGAATGAAAATAAAATTGTGTAACTTAATCAGCAATTAAAAATTGGACTCTAAATCTGTTATTTTTATATATTTGTAAAATTGTGGAATTTTAAGGAAAGTAAAATGTTAAAAGCATATATTACTTTTCAAAATAAATGTTCTTCATTTGAACTCAAAATTTGCTTCTGTTATATCGTCTCTTCAGCTATATTAATCAATCTAAGTTGTGTAAGTCACTGATTCAAGATGCATTATGGCTAAGATCTTATTAACTCTGCAGTATACAACTGAATTAATTCTCAGCTTCCATTCCCCCAGAGACAACCAGGCTCTGTCTTAGCATGAAACCGGTCTGTTCCTTAATATAGTGTTGTCAAGTTTACTTCATTAGAAATCACAAGAAGCCCATTTTATTCATGGCTCATCTACTTTGGGTCAGTTCCCCTATTTGCAAAACAAAGCACTGAATCAACACCAAAGCTCTAAAATTTAGTAATTCTAAATGATCCAAAATTATGAATTCTATTACTTATTTTTAAAGAATACTAGATCAGAAGTCCAAATACTCAAGGTATGAATGTGCATCTGTTTTCTGCATATAAGATACAATCACACAAATACAGCTTTTCTTACTTATAATTAAACTCTGTATTGTTTAAATAAATATAGTTGTCCCTATCATGTTGTCCTATAATTGAACATAAATTTACATTCTTCCTTTTATGTTTCCAAAATCAAAGAAAGCTGGTACATGATCATTCTTTAACCATCACCAGAACAACAGTATTCTAGTAAAACTTCATATCAAGTTCAATTTCAATTTAAGAATCCCTCTGTCAGCCCAACTGATTCACAGAGTTTCTGTGAAACTTGATCTCACCAGGTGTATTTTAAAAATTGTTCATAATATTTTAATATATTCAGCATGATATCAAATAGTTTTATTAAAAGATTTTAACATTCTTTTATGAACCTATGGATTGTTAAATACCTAAATTCAGCTTTTTATAAACATTTCACAACATTCTTGACTATCTAAGCAGGACCCTTTAAAGAAATAAATTTTCCATGTCTCCCTAGAATATATACTCCAACTGATAGGTAAGTATAATGAGAATTCAAATGATTAAGTACAGGTTCAAGAACAAAATCAAAACTTGAGTAGACTTCTTGCTGCTCTGCATTTATATTTATCATGAGACCTTATTTTCCTTGTATATTAAATACATAGAAATAAAATATGTTCCATATGATTTTCACAGGAATTATATACACTAAAGGATATGAAGTATCTTGAATAATTTCTGAGTATGTGACTATTGTCCTATAAGGAAATATATTTTAATTATATAATTATTATATCAAATGTATACATAATTTAATATTAAATTATAGATGGTCATTATTACATACTGCATTTATATTGACTTTCTTTAATGATATCATATATAATTACTATAGGTAAAATAATAAATGCTCAATTATTTTAAAAAGAGGAAAAATCTATGCATTTATCTATAACTATTTTTTAGATATAATTATTTTATATATATTTTTTGCTTTAGGTGAACTTTATATTTTTATACATTTAAAATATTCCTTTTGATATGTAGAAATGTTCTCAAGTCCAGATATCTATAAGGTGAAATTAAACTTCTTTTGAGTTTTTACTATATTCATATTAACAATATCATCAAGTGGAAAAACATATTCTCTACAGTACAAGAGTAATTAAAAGGTGCATTTATGAAATCTATATAAATATGTTCATCTGTGACTACTATAAACCTTTATTATTCAAATACATTGAATCATGAACAAGATTTTTGTCAGCTTGGTCATCACAGCACTAGTTTATCAAAAAGCTACATTTCTGCCATGCTACTTAAAAACATGATTCACTTTCTCCGAGTTTCTGTACAACTACAAACAACACTAACAGGAGTGTTCCACTGGAGTACATGCGTCTTCTTGAATTATGGCTTTCTCAGGGTATATGAGATTGCTGAGTCAGTATGGTAGTTTCATTCCTAGCTTTTTAAGGAATCTCTATATTGTTCTCCATAGTGGTTGTATCGGTTTACATTCTCACCAACAGTGCAAGAGAGTTCCCTTTCTCCACACCTTCCCCAGCATCATTTGTAGTTTTTTTGATGATGGTCTTACTGACTGGTATGAGGTGATAACTTATTGTTGAAAAATACACATGTACATACATGTATTCCAATACACAATGGGCTATTACTCAGCCATAAATAGGAACAAATTTGAGTTAGTTCTAGTTAGGTGGATGAACCTTCACTCTACAGAGTGAAATCTGAAAGGGAAAAACAAATATCATGTATTAACGCATATATATGGAATCTAGAAAAATGGTATTGATGAACCTATTTGCAGGCAGGAATAGAGAACTCAGAAATAGAGAATAGACACAGTGGGGGAAGAAGAGGGTGGGACGAATTGAGAGACAGCACTGAAACACATACGTTACCATATAGAAAATATATAGCTAATGGAAAGTTGCTGTGCAACACAGGGAACTCAACCTGGTGCTCTGTGACAACCTAGAGGAGTAGGATGGGCCGAGAGGTGGGAGGGAAGTTCAAGATAGAGGGGGTATATGCATACTTATGGCTGATTCATGCTGTTATATGGCAAAAACTAACACAACATTGCAAACCAAATGTCCTCAAATTAAAAATACATTTAAAAAGAAACATGTTCCAATCCTATATATGTGACAAATGCAATACGCAATTAAAAAATGTGTATTAAGTAGCTACTGTATACCAGATGGAAGATCCCCTGAAGGAGGGCATGGCAGCCCACTCCAATATTCTTGCCTGGGGAATCCCATGGACAGAGGAGCCTGGTGGGCTACAGTCCACAGGGTCGCAAAGAGACACAACTGAAGTGACTGAGCACACAAACATGCACACTAGACTAGATACTTTCCTACAAGGTAGAGACAGAGATTTGGCAAGTAAACCAAAGACAATTTCAAAGTGTTTTTAAAACAGTCCAAACAATGCAGTATTACATTTTGTATAAGATAGAGAAATAGTAAATCTTATTAATGAAATCTATCTGAAGGTATATTTTCTGCATGCAATTTTGCTTTGGTGGGCCATAAAATATAACTAATAGTTTTTATAATGTTCTATAAGACCTTATTGAATTTGGCCTTTGCAAGATTCAATGGAAACAATCTACTAGCCAAAAGAAGAAAAGCAACTGAAGTTACAGAAGGGGCTTCCCTGGTAGCTCAGCTGGTAAAGAATTCACCAGCAGTGTGGGAGACCTGGGTTTGATCCCTGAGTTTGGGAAGATCCCCTGGAGAAAGGAAAGGCTACCCACTCCAGTATTCTGGTCTTGAGAATTCCATAGACTGTATAGTCCATGGGGTTGCAAAAAGTCAGACAAATCTGAGAGACTTTCACTTCATTTCACTTCAAACAATATGAGAATAGCTTGAAACAGAGATTATACTGGTTTTGGAGGCATTACTGTAATCTATTAAAGATTATACAAGGAAGGGGAGAAATATTTGAATGGTGGCTTCCTGCACATTTGGAAGAAATTATTTAAAAACTGTGATAAGCTCTCAATTGAAAAGCCAAGCTGTTGATTATATATGGATTTGCACAATCAAGATTCTAGTATATCTCAACATATCAAATGTCATCCCAGGAAAAGCATTGCTGATTATGTGCTAATTTTACTTTTACAAAATAGAATTTCAAGGAATTTTCAACAAATGCTCAATGTATGAGAACTGATTGTTGTCACTTGACATTGGGAGATACATAAGTGCTTTTTCAGAGTATCTGTTCCATCCTCTTATGGGTAATCTTTCCTAAGTCTACTCTTAGAAACAACTCTATATCCTATGGCACGTTCTTTGGTCCAGAGCTGGATGGCACACAGCATGACACTTTTATTTAGCCTCCATTCCTTTCCGCTGGTACATCATTCAACAATGATTTTTACATATAGTACCAAGAGATGCCAGTTCTAAGTCTTCTGCTTTCTAGGAAAATCTGCCATCTTTTAAAGCTTAGTTAGTGAGATCTAACTCTTCATTAAAAAAAAAAAAAATTTCACATCCATCTAATATGTCTGGTTGCCATGCAGGTACAGATTCTGATCATATGTATGAGTGAAGTTAAAGAATGCAGACATCAGCATACTGCACATTGCCAGGTGACTATTTCACTGGCTTTAGGTGATTCTCATTATCTTTTGAATTGGGACAGAGGAGTTAGCTATGCTTGATAAAGCTGCTTAGGTGTGAAAAAAGAAAAAAGTATGTGATATTTTATGCCTTTAAGAGTGTACAGAGTAAAAACTATTAAACAGAATAGCTGAACCATGAAGGTCAGCATAGTATTTGATCGAAGTAAAATATGTAGCTTCTTGATAGTTTTCCTAATCTGATTATAACGCATGTAATTTCTTGCCAAATCTTAAAGATTCTGAATGGAGATCTATTTTATGTGTAAATCGATAGGCTGGATATTTTTGTTTTCTATTATCTGGTTCAAAACTGTTACAAACAGGTAACTATAAATTTTTACAGCATGTTTTCTCAAAAGAGATGCTTCCCAATCCTTCGGCAGTAGTGGTCAGAATAATAAGAGGTTCAGCCAAGAATTAAAGAATCTTTGCTGATTTGCTGATGTTAGTAGTGCTAAAAAACACAAGAAGGGGAAACCAGTATCTCTGACCGCTTTCCCAGTAAAAATGAAGAAGCAATAAGTGAGAAATAAAAAGTCTTATTAATATATAATTTTATGAATATTTTTGTTTGCAAGTTTTTAAAATACTTTGAATTGTTACTCAATTTTGTATTTTTCAATCCTTCATTTCTTCTTTAAAGAAGAGATTAAAGTGTGGTGAAGTGTTGATGGTTTGTTCACTCTATCTTTGTTTTTGTAAACATTCATAAATAAAATGATTAAGAAGAAAATATAGCTGACACTTGTTTTCCATTCCATTATAATAAATCTTCCACATATATCTCACAATGAAACCATTTCTAAAACTTGCTGCTGACCTCTTCAATTTCTTCTCTCCAGTTCCTCTGGAACATTTGCAATTGCTGCATAGCTGTAGTTTGCTGGCTTTTGTTGTAAAAATTCTGGATTCTCCATTTATCTCTGTGATCAATTCTACCCAGTTTCCTTGCTGAACCCCTCTTACATTACTGTATCTTTACTTTGTAAAGATTATTTCGAGCTATTACACTATGCCCTGTTACCAGAATCTCTGAGAAAGTCCACCTACATCATGTCACTATTTCCCAGTTTTCTTTTCCGATTCTTGTCCTATGTCCTGAGCACAAGGACCAAATTATCAAACAGACTGGGACTAAAATACACATATGTCCACCACCACCAGAAACTGACCATGTTCAAAATTGAGCTCATCTTTCTCTCCAGTTATTCCTCCTTTTACTTCCCTTCTGTTTATCCCCTATATTGTCACATAAATTGTCCTTTACTCATCCATCTCCCCTCTTTCTTATCTACCTATGGTTACTAAATGCTGCCAAGTTTCTTCTTTCTCTCACATCTCACATATATAGAATCAATTCCACTCTACAGTCACAGTTCTATTTCAGATCTCATTCTCTCTCCCCTGAAACATCAACTCAGCCTAACTGCTCCTCCTCTCCTCTCTCACCTCTTAAAAAGTGAGTGTTAGTTGACCATTCGTGTCTGACTCTTTGCGACCCCGTGGACTGTTGCCCACCAAACTCCTCCATCCAAGGAATTCTCTCTTTTTTATTTTATTTTTTAACTTTACAATATTGTATTGGTTTTGCCATATATCAATATGAATCTGCCACAGGTATACACGTGTTCCCAGTCCTGAACCCTCAAGAATACTGGAGTGGGTTACCATTCCCTTCTCCAGGGGATCTTCCTGACCCACAGATTAATTCTTTATCATCTGTACTGGTATGTACAGATTCTTTACCATATGTACTGTCAGAATTACATTTCTAAAGTACAGTTATGGGATTATATAATATTTTATGTGTTCTAAGGATTAAGAAGGATAAAGGTCAAACTCTAGCCTGATCTACAATGTTCTGTAAAATCTGACTACCATCCACCTTCCCAGTTTACTTTCTCATTTTTTCTTCCTCCCTCTTACCTTTCTAAAGTCTTCCCATCTCCAGTCACTTATGTACTCAGTATTTTTTTCTCACTTTAGAGGTAACAAAACTGAGAATATAGAGTTTGTATAAATATCTCAAGATAATTAAAACATCAGTTCAAAGTCTTCCAATGCCAAGTCCAAATCATTACACTACTTAAATTGAAGAAATCAAAATACTACTAATATTTCTTTCCTTGAGATAAGAAAGTGGCAATTGTTTTCTGAAGATATTTAATCTCAGGTTTGATATTTACATGCATTGGTTTTGGAATCAAGTCTAAGTGATTGTTTTACCTTTACTCAATCCTAGTTCTGAAACATTAAAAAAAAAAAAAGGTTCTTTAAAGAGTTTTAATCACTAGTTGCCTCATAGTGAAATAAAGGTAGCAAAAGATTTCACTCAGAACATTACTAACTAAAATCAATGAGTAAACAACATATACAATTTCCTAAGTTTTTGTTTTTGTTTTTTTTTTTTTAGTTTGAAGGATATGAAATACCTAAAGGAATATCCAAATGTTTCCAAACTCCAAATTGTTAAATACAACCAAGAATAAGTTAAAACAGTTTTTAATATTTTTGTATGTTTATCAGCAGCTTCTAATGAAAGATGACACACATAACATTAAAATAAAACATTTTTTGCACTAATGATAAGACATACCATGTTCCAGTATTTCAACTGTGAAATTTTTATTGGGGTTGAAATTCAGATATGCCGGCTTAAAGTGCACTGTTCTTCAATGTTACTCTATTTAATATTTTCAGGAGAATTACTAAAAACTTCTATTTCATTCATCTCTGGAGAAAGCTATCTTTGTAAGAAATATTTCAATTTAGAAATATTTAAGCATATATTTTAAATACATTTTTAAATAATTTCCTTTGAAAATAATTTGGTCCAATTAATACAATTTTATATGGTACTTGAAACACTTGACCAATGTCCATGTTTTAAATATTTCTAAATTAAAAGAATTAAATATAGAAAGAAATATTCTGAGCAAACACAGGCTGCCTCCTCGAAAAGCTGAGAAATGTAAATAAGCAACACCAGGAGCCAAAACATGATTTTCACTAAACATTACTTGGTGTAAATAGTGCCCCACAGAGTTGTTTCAGGATAATTCATTTCTTCTATAATGAGATCCAGTGGAGTAAATTTGTAAGCACTGAAGACACATAAATGGCACTGCCAATTACCTGGTGTCATCACAACATACTTCTTCCTTCTGACAAAATAGTGAGTGAGATTACACTAAGCACAGTCTAGGGACATACAGCAACTACCGAAGAGGTAGTTTGCCTAATCTTGGTAATTATGTCGTAAGTGCATTCCTTCTAACATTGCTGCTTGGAGTTAGACATTTATTTTCCCTTCTGTGTCTTTGAATACTGTGAAAGAAAAATGCTGTGTTTCAGTTTAGAGGTATCTGAGTTTCATTGGGAAATCTTTTCCAAAAGTTCTAGAAACCATGGAAATATATCACTCATAGTGGAGTTTAGGCAGAGATCAAACTGAATCTCACTTGATATTTTGTGAGATAGTAGATCTGGAATGCTGTGTTGTTTGAGTAGTATGGTTGGGAGGTCAATTGGTGGTTTATAAAGAGGGATTTCTGGATCCAAAGATACAAATACAATTTAACTCTAAAGACTTAATCACAATAGCACCGTATTCCTTTGGGATGCTGACTCTGTTCCTAGCAAGAGGTCAGAGGGAGAAAATCCCCTAATTGTGACTCAACAACATAGTTTTGACTTCTGACAAAAATCACATGCAGTATTTTTCTAGTGCCAATAAATATGGCTTTTAAGAGACTTGCTCTGTATTCCTAAGTGTCACAATAACCAGTTATGTGACTTAAACCAGGTGATGTTACATCTCTGATCCCAGTGACCTTTCTCTGTGAAATGAGTTTCAAACTAGCACACACAAAAAAATATGATTATCTTCTTTCACGTGAGAAAACACTGAGCTACATTCATTTTCTGAATATCTCCCTTCATTATTCTCTAGCATGACAGAGTTGGATGAAAGACTTGGCAACTGACTTTTCAATATGTTGACTCTCTAGCCTTATTGCCCTCGGTAGTTGCTCTTGGTCATAAAATTGATAATGTGCATCATGGAACCTTCACTGAATAAATATTCACTACATGTTAGTAAGTGTTAAGCATTGTGTTGAGTGCTGAGGGTAGAAGAAAACTATAATATAGTCTTTGTCCTAAAGATATTACAGAGAAGACAAAATGGGAAATCATTCACTATTCCTGGTGTGCTTACTATGCACCAAGTTGTACAGTTCAGTTAATAGAGGAGCAGAGCAATATGTGTTCAAGTTTAGATTTGATTGCCTCCAAATGTGTGTGCCAATAATATACTACCACAACAAGGAAGAGGGTTCAGTAAATATTCATGCAGGCTCCTCTGTATTACAAGCCTTGTTTATGCATTGATATATTCCTTAATGCCTTTAATATATAAGCTTATCCCACCAAATTCCCTGAGCCAATCTTAATCAATGCAGGCAGCTTACTCTAGGTCACCGTCCCTTCCAGCAGGCATTTCAGGAGTTATGATGTTGACTATTAATCAAACAATGTACAGAGTGTCACAGGAAATCCTCATTAATGCCCTCAGCTCCCTTGCCTAGCAAGGTTCTGACCATTTGTTTTGTCTATGCCAATTCCCTCCTCTATGACAGTGGAATTAACTCTAAAATAAGAGTCATCATCTGGAGTCTAGACTACTTCCCAGAACAAGCATCTCTATGAAAACCAGTACTGTCAATCATCAGACAGAAGATATTACCTTCTTCAAACTTGATGCCTGACCTTAGAAGGCCAAAAATCATCCTAGTTTTTTGTCGAATGATTATTTTTCTTGGGGCTAATCATAAAGCTGGGCTTTTTCTTGGCCTGAGGTCTTTTTGATTCTGAATTTTCCTCCATTAGCCTCCCTCCACCTAAGGTCCTGAAAAAGTCTCAACATTTTTTTTTGTTGTTGTTATGACTCTTTAAGAATCTTGTCACTATTAATTTACAGTGATTACATTAACCTGTTAAAGAAAAAAAAGTGAAAGTTGCTCAGTGGTATCCAACTCTTTGTGACCCCATGGATTGTAGTCTGCCAGGCTCCTCTGTCTATGGAATACACCAGGCCAGAATACTGGAGTGGGTAGTCATTCCCTTCTCCAGAGGATATTCCCAATCCAGGGATCAAACCCTGGTCTGAATTGCAGATGGATTCTTTACCATCTGAGCCACTAGGGAATCCCAATCTGCTAAGCAGACCATCTATGCAATAGGTTTGGCTTAAATTAATGCATCTTGCTTAAGTTAAATAAATGTGATAAACCTTTACAATGTTTGCACATTTATTTTTTTAGACTGAAACACAAATGACAACACTTTGCTGAATAGATTCTCTGCCTTTCTTCTACTTAAAATCAACACAGTAATTTAATAACTACATCTATGGATGCCAAACTCTTCTTTGGCAAATGTTTTTCTCTCTCTCTTCTATCTGTTCTGTGATCTATATGGGCAATGGTTTCCATTACTCTGGAATTAACTTGAAAATGTCTGCACGACTAGGCATTTGAAAGCACACCCTGAGATTTGTAGGGTTCCATGTTCTGATGGATTAAATAGACTTGATTTCTGGGAGCATGCATATTTTTAATTGATGTGTATATTTAATTGTGCAGATGCTGAATTTGTAGGATCCATGAGTGAATGTTCTATACGTCACTACTTGAAAATAGGAACTAGCTTTCTTTTAATGCAATTACATTCAATAAATACAAAATGCAGTTATTCTTTGAAGTTGCCTTATAATAGAAAAGAGAATATATTTTACAAAAAGCTTATTTATCATAATTCTACAGAAATTGCTAGAATTGAAACAAAATGTGTTTTCTCCTCTCATAGCATTTTTAAAAAGTACTTCATTTTAGGTGTACTCGATAAGATAATGACTATATTCACTAGAATTCCATAATTAAGAGTAACAACCCCAGTCATAATAAGATGTTGAAAATAATATATCAAATTGCTGAAATGTTAAAATTTGCAGAGCTCCTTGTAACATGGGCCTTATCATACCTTAGCTAAAAGCTTATTATTTACTAATTTTGTGATTTTGGATAGTTGCATTCTCTCAGAACTGTTTCCTAACTATATTATGAGTTGACTTTAAGCTACATCAGAGTTAATACAGGTAAAAATGTATAATTTGTTGATAAATTCTTAATAAATATTAATTTGTATTAGAACAAATTTTATCCACAAGCAACTCTGTAAGATCCTCACCAAACAAGAAGCTCACCAGGAAAAGAAAAAAAATGTACATATGGATGTAATCATCATAAGTAATGGTGATCAATTAGTTCTGTGGTATTTTGAGAAGGACTGGTAATACATATTTTGCTGGAGTAACAGATACATAAGAGTAATCGAGAAAGCATTTGGGAAGACTGGAAGGAGAGTCACAACAGTTTTCCTAAAAGACAATTGTTTTCACTGCATAGAATTTGTTGTTGTTCAGTCACTAAGCGGTGTCTGACTCTTTGCTACCCTATGGACTGCAACACCAGGTTATCATTTTCTCCTCCAGGGGATATTCCTGACCCAGGGATTGAACCCGTGTCTCCAGCATCTCCTGCATTGGCAGACAGATTCTTTACCTGCTGAGCCATCTGGGAATCTATCTGCAGAGAATAATCATCTTCAAAAAACTTGGTGATGTTAATGTATAGAAATGCAGCTGAGTTTTGAACATTCATTTTGCATCATGCAAATATGCTAAATATATTTATTACTTTTAACTATTTTGCAGAGTCTTCAGGGTCTTCTAGTTATAAGGTCCTATCATCTCCAAAAAGCAATAATTTTATATCTCTCTTTCCAATTTGGATGTCTGTTACTTCTTTTTGTTACACCATTGTTTTGGCTGGGATTTCCAGTAATAAGTTGAATAAATGTGAATGAAATGTCGAGTGGGCATCCTTGCCTTGTTCCACACTTAGAGAAAACTTTACTTTTTAACTATTTACTGTGATATTTTATTAATGTGTGGGCTTTGCATATATAGCTTCCATTGTGTTAAGGTAAGTTCCTTCTATAATTAATTTCTAGAACTTTTTTTAATCATAAAAGGGTACTGAGTCTTGCCAAATGCTTTTTCTGTATCTACCAATATGATATTATCATTTTTATTGTACATTCTTTAATGTGGTGTATCACCTTCATTTATTTGTTATGTTGAACCATTCTTGGATTCCAGGGACAATTCTATATGGTCATGGTGTATGACCCTTCTAATAAGCTGGTGATCTCAGGTTTTCAATATTTCATTAGGATTTTTGGGTCCATGTTCATCAAGGAGACTGCCTATAATTTTCTTTGGTGCTTTTGTCTGGTTTCTGTGTCATGGTGATGCTTGCCTCACAGAAGAACTTTGGAAGTTTTCCCTCTTCTTCTATGTTTTGGAAGAATTTATGAAGGATTGAATTATGTTCAAAAGGAAATTAAGGAAACATTACCATTTACAATTGTAGCAAATAAATTATTTAGGAATAAATTTACCCAAAAAGGAAAAGACTTATGCACTAAAAACTATAAAACACTGATGAAAGAAATTATAGCAGACACAAATATATGCAAAGGTACTATGTGTTAATGGATAAGAGTTATTAACATTGTCAGCATATCCATACTACCCAAAGTGACCTATAGATAAAATGAAATCTGTATAAAAAGCCTAATGGCATTTTTTAAAGGAACAACAACAAAAAGATCCTCAAATTCTTATACCTCACAAAAGACTCTGAATAGCCAAAGCACTTTTGTGCAAGAACATATACCTAGAGACATCGCACTCCCTCATTCCACATATATTAGAAAACTATAGTATGGTAGGTTTCCAAGGTGGCTCAGTGGTAAAGAATCAGCCTGAAATGCAGGAGATGCATGAGACGCAGTTTCGATCCCTGGGTTAGGAAGATGCCCTGGAGGGGGAAATAGGAATCCACTCCAGTATTCTTGCCTAAAAAAAAAAATCCCAAGGACAGAGGAGCCTTGTAGCTACAGTCCATGAGGTTGCAGAGTCGGACACAACTGAGAAACATAGTTGAGACACAGCCATGCACACAATATGCACAAAAAAAGGTACCGACATAAAAGAGCTATATGGACAGTGGAACAGCGGGTATAGAGAGGCCAGAAATAAACCTGCACATACTCAGTCAGCTGATCTTTGACAAGGGCACCAGAATACAAAATAGGGAAAGTTTTATTCAGTAAGTAAATGGTTCTTCAATAAATGGTGTTGGGAAAACTAGCTACATGCTCAAGAAAGAAATTGGACTCATCTCACACCACACACAATAATCAACTCGAATGGGGTGAGGACTTAAAATAAGACCTCAAAGCATAAAACTTCTAGAGGGAAAGAGCTTCTGGATACTAGCCTGGTCAATGATTTTCTGAATACCAAAAGCAAAAGGAGGTAAATGGGACTGCTGCTGCTGCTGCTGCTAAGTCGCTTCTGTCGTGTCCGACTCTGTGCGACCCCATAGACGGCAGTCCACCAGGCTCCCTCGTCCCTGGGATTCTCCAGGCAAGAACACTGGAGTGGGTTGCCATTTCCTTCTCCAATGCATGAAAGTGAAAAGTGAAAGTGAAGTCGCTCAGTCGCATCTGACTCTTAGCGACCCCATGGACTGCAGCCTACCAGGCTCCTTCGTCCATGGGATTTTCCAGGCAAGAGTACTGGAGTGGGGTGCCATTGCCTTCTCCAAATGGGACTAACCTAAACTAAAAAATTCCTTCATGGCAAAGGAAATAGTCAACAGAGTGAAAACGCAAACCATAGAATGGGAGAAATATATGCAAGCCATATTTATGATAAAGTGTTATTATAGAAAGATATAGATATCACCAACAACTTAAAAAAAAAACTACCAAATGAAAAGAAAGGAGCTGGATATATATTTTGTCAAGACTTACAACTGGCTAACACATATATGAAAAGGTGCTCAATGTCACTGATTATCAGTATGATGCAAATCAAAACCACAATGAGTTAGTACTTTCACACCTGTTAGGACAGGTATTATGAAGAAAAAAATTCCTGGTGAGGATGTTGGTGTTAAGAAAAAGGAATGCTAGTATACCGTTGCTGGGAATGTAAACTAGGGCAGCCCCCGTGGAAAACAATATGTAGGTTTCACAAAAAAGGAATAACAGAACCACCATATGACTCAGTAATCCCACTTCAAGGAATGTACCTGAGGGAATTACAACCAGGATCCTGAAGGGAAAACTGCACTCCCACGTTAACTGCAATATCCATAATAGCCAAGATATGGTAGCATCCTAAAGGTCCATCGATTGATGAATGAATAAAGAAAGTATAATACATACATACAGTGGAATATTATTCAGGTTAAAAAAGGAAGATAATTCTGCTATTTTCAACAATATGTGTTAAACTCAAGGACAATATGCTAAGTGAAGCAAGCTAGACACAGTAGGCTTACCTCAAAATACCACTTATGATATATAAAATAAAACGTGCAAAATACCATTTATGAATCTAAAATAGTGAAACTCTTGGAATTAGAGCATTGAATAGAAATAATAAAGTAGTTGCCAGGGGCTGAGGAGAAGGGGAAATGGAGAGATATTAGTCAAAGATTTAAGTTGCAGTTATACAAAATGATTAAGTTCTAGAGATTTACTCCACAGCAGAGTGTATCTAGTTAACAATAATGTATTGTATACTTAACATTTTGCAAAGAGAGTAAATCTTAGGTGCTTTTACAATAAAATAATAATAGTAACAAATAAGAGAGCATGAAGAATCTTTTGGAGGCAGGAGACAGACTTTGGGAAAAAACTATAGTGATGTTTCACAGGTATATATGTATCTCCAATCTCAAATTGGACAGATTAGTGCAGCTTTTGCATGTAAAAAAAAAATAAGCCGAAAGAAAAGACTCAGAATAGAAAACAGGAGACCTGTGATGGAAGACAGACCCAAAGTTTCAAAACAATAGATAAAAATAGGAATTCTATGGTGAAAAAAAATGTTTAAGTGTACAATTTCACCCTTATTATAGCTTACTTTATTCTTTCTATTGTCTTCATTCTTATTTTTCTGTGACTTTTATTTCAACATTTGAATATGTATGCTATTAGTTTTTTTAAAAATAACGTCTCTTGAATTTATAATCATTTTATTTAATGATTTTATACTGTCACTGTTCATTCATTTTCTTTGATTAATATTGTCTCATACTTTAAATCTGTAATTACATCCACAGCCCTAAGTTTTCATCCAATTTCTCAACATTTATTCCTATGTAGTACAGCTCTTATCCTCAACTTTCAACCAAAGTTATTGTAATAAATTATCCTGGACTTACTTCCTACAATACTCATTGGAATTGTCTCATGGTTTTTAAGTTAATCTAATAATTTGTGATGCTATTCAACTGACCACTGGTTGATTTCATGAATAAATATATTAATTTCAATATCAAAACACTCAGGGTGAGCATTAAATCCAGCTGAATATAATTTATTAATTGAACAAGCCATGCATGAGAGAAGAAACAGGTGAATGAATCTTTCAACAAATATTTACAGCCTATTACTGAAACTTTTCTATGTATTTCTCTGCTTCATTCTATTATTTCTAGCTTTCTTATCACCTTATTACCACATGTTTTCACCTAAGCTGTGAATTGTATCACTGTATACTTTTTGTCCCTTCCATTACTGAATTTAACAACTTAAATTTTTCAATATCACCTCTGTGCTGAAGACTCCTGATCTTTACCAATTTTAATCTTTGTTGTTTTTCTGTTTGAAATCTCTAATTGCTTCCTAGACAATTCCATTGGATATTATCTCTTTTCCTTAAATAGTTAGAAGCTAAAATGGGACTGTTTGATTACCGTGTCTTTCACTTTGTGTGCAGAGCTGCACAGAACACCAAGGTTGGCACTGGAAAACAAAAATGAGCAACACTTTACTGTCATACAGCCCACTTCAAAACTTGGTGCCTATTTTTCACCAGCATCTGGGATCACCTAGTTCCTCACTACTAGCCAAGCCCAGGAATATCATTGCATAGGCTCTTCCCTTTGACAGTACTTTATATCCACTGATCTCTCTTCCTGCTAGAAAATGTAAAGGTCTGCAATTTCTTTCCATCACATGTACCAGTATTCATCAGGACTGGTCACACAATAGAATTATGTGGAAGATTTAAACAGATACTGGTGCTTAAACTACAGCCCCAAATATTCTTCTTTAATTAGTAAGAAGTGAGACCTGAGAATTTGAATTGTGATAAACTCCCTGGATGACTCTAACATGCATCCAGACTCTTCCATGACTAAATTACAAGAGAGCATCTGGATTATTTTGTTTAATAATACATGTTGTCTAGACTCTGCTTCCTTCTCTCCAGACTCATCCTCGCCGTACACCCGGCACTGGGGCACTACACTTGTCACTCCCTAAATATAGCATGTGGTCTACTCCACAGAACTGGCGTGTTTCTCATGCTCTTGTCACAGGTTTCTAATTCCAACTCACCCTTCAAATCTCAGTTCACACACTGCCTCTCCCAGGAAGCATTTCTGGATGATAATATCCCTGTGCATCTGCTTATGGGCTTCCCTTGTGGCTCAGCTGGTAAGGAATCCACTTATATCTTCACCTATGTTAATTTGTAATAAATTTGAGAATATAGAGTGGTATATTATTTCCTGAATTTTTTAATAAGTCAGACTCACACAAATGTTTCATTCTTATATTCCCATTTGGTCACTAATGAAGAAGCCTTGAAAAGTTTTCTGCTGCTATTGCTGATGCTAAGTCACTTCAGTCGTGTCCAACTCTGTGCAACCCCATAGATGGCAGCCCACCAGGTCCGCTGTCCCTGGGATTCTCCGGGCAAGAACACCGGAGTGGGTTGCCATTTCCTTCTCCAATGCAGGAAAGTGAAAGTAAAGTCGCTCAGTCGTGTCTGACTCTTCTGACCCCATGGACTATAGCCCACCAGTCTTCTCCATCCATGGGATTTTCCAGGCAAGAGTACTGGAGTGGGGTTCCATTGCCTTCTCCAGAAAAGTTTGCTAAGGTTCACCAAACCAAGAGCTGAGAGTAACTATTGCTATTTAATCCAGTGACTCTAAATTGTGCTAAATATGTCCCAATATTTTCCCATTTTTGGAGGTGGGAAGTGACAAAGAGCAGATAGAGATTAAAACTAGATTCATCCTGCTCTTACAAACAGAGAAGGAAAATTAGAACAGAGCACCTCTTCACACAAAGGTAAAAACAATGGAATAAGAAATATTCTCACAGAAGCAAGTCTTCCTTATAAGCTGTGTCACCTGAGATTAAATTACTTAACTTTGTATTACTGTGTTTTGCAAAATTCCTTCCTGTGTTATTGTTTTAGACCATAAGACTTTCTAAAACAGTGGGTTTTATTCATTATTCATTTTTCAAATTGTACTGACCACTATTTATTGTCCATGAGGTTCTCCAGGCAAGAACACTGGAGTGGGTTGCCATTTCAACTTTTTATTGAGTACCTCATAAATATTAGATAGCCATTTAAGTCCATTAACTCTACAAGATAGAAGAACATTTAATGTAATCAAACTTCCAGTAAATCAAATAATTTGATTTTAACATGTGTAATTTATTATTTCTTCTAAGTGATACAACCTGCAAACATTCTCAAGCTATTTCAGTTTAGTTCAGTCACTCAGTCATGTCCAACTCTTTGTGAACCCAAGGACTGAAGCACGCCAGACTTCCCTATCCATCACCAAATCCCGGCCTCATGTCATGTCAAACTTATGATCATCACATCGGTGATGCCATCCAACCAACTCATCCTCTCTTGTCCCCTTCTCCTCCTGCCTTCAATCTTTCCCAGCATCAGGGTCTTTTCCAATGAGTTGGTTCTTCACATCAGGTAGCCAAACTATTGGAGTTTCAGATTCAACTTCAGTCCTTCAAGTGAATATTCAGGGTTGGTTAGGATTGACTGGTTGGATCTCCTTGTAGTCCAAGGGACTCTCAAGAGTCTTATCCAACACCACAGTTCAAAAGCATCAATTCTTCGGCACTCAGCTTTCTTTATAGCCCAACTCTCACATCCATACATGACTACTGGAAAAATCATAATTTTGACTAGACCAACCTTTGTTGGTAATATTGGTAATGTCTCAAGCTATTTAGAATATGTTAAAATAAGTATTTAGTAAAATCTTTTAGAGTCTGCCCTGGTGGCTCAGAGGTTAAAGCATCTGCCTGCAATGTGGGAGACCTGGATTTGATCTCTGGGTCTGGGAGATCCCCTGGAGATATGCATAAGGAATATGAGAAGAACTAAGTGAGATTAAAAAAACACAAGAATAAACAAAACTACAACAAAAGTAACAAAAATTCAGAAGTGATCTTTCCCAAAACTACTCAAAGAGCAATGGGAATAGTTATGCACTCAGAAGAAAACAATAAAAAACACAGTTATCAATAAGGCAATACCTATTCACTGGGAATGAGATGGCTGGACAGCATCATCAACTCAATGCATAAGAGCTTGAGCAAATTCTGGGAGATAGTGAAGGACATAGAAGCCTGGCATGCTGCAGTCCATGGGGTCACAAAAAGCTGAACATGACTGAGCAACTGAATAACAAATTCACTGGGCACTTACAAAGTATATGTTTGTGTGATTATGTATATTCACGGATATATATATAGAGAGATAAATAGATACATACATATGGAGAAGGCAATGGCAACCCACTCCAGTACTCTTGCCTGGATACATACATACATATATTCAAAGATTCATAAACATATGACACATTAGTGTGTATGTACGTACACAAATACATGCACATATATATATATAATAAATTAGTATCACATACTGAGATATATGTATGAGCTTAGCTTCAGTGTGTCCGACTCTTTGTGACCCCATGCACCACAGCCCTCCAGGCTCCTCTGTCTATGGGATTCTCCTGGCAAGAATACTACAGGAGGTTGCCATGCCTTTCTCCAAGGGATCTTCCTGAACCAGGGACCAAACCCAAGTCTCCTGCATCTCCTGCATTGCAAGCGATTCTTTATTATTGAGTCACCAGGGAAACCTGATATATATGTATATGTGTTTTGTGTGTGTACATATATGCAAATATGTACATATGCACATACAGACAACACACACACAAATATGTTACAGCAGCACCTGGTAAATAGTGAGTTATATAGACATTAGCCATTGTTGTCACTGTTTTTGTTATCATTGTTATTACATGCTAGCAATTCTCTAAAACCTGAAGAGTTCATGAATTGATATGTGAAACTAGGATCCTTATGACTATTCAGTAGAGAAAGACTACAGAGATATAAGGATGGAATTTAGAACAACAAGAAAATAATTGCAAGAAAACATCTGTGATGTGACAGTAATTTGAGTATGTAGGTAGAGGAGAAGATGACAAGCAAGTATAGATTTTTAGGCACAGTTCACAAGTTTGCCTATGGATTGGACACAGAGTATTAAGGAATGAGGAATCAAAAGGATCATTCCATAGATGGTGGTGATTAAAAAGTACAGATGAGGGAGGGGATATATGTATACCTGTGGCTGATTCATGTTGAAGTTTGACAGAAAACAGCAAAATTCTGTAAAGCAAGTATCCTTCAATAAAAAATAAATTAATTAAAAAAAAAGTACAGATGAATGTTGCCCAAATTCAGATGAAGAAAAGGTCTGCTTGCAACTTGAGCTATAGGAAAGACCAAATCAATGATAGTGCATTTTGGCTGGGCCTTCTAGAAAGAAAGAAAGTGAAGTCGCTCAGTCATGTCCGATTCTTTGAGACCCCATGGACTGTAGCCTACCAGGCTCCTCCGTCCATGGGATTTCCAAGCAAGAATACTGGAATGGATTTCCATTCCCTTCTCCAGGAGATCTTCCCGACCCAGGGATTGAACCCAGTAAAATATAAATAGATACATGTTTCCATTTATTTCTCTTATACAATTTTACATTCTTCTAGACTTTCCAAATAGTAACTGATGATAAATAAAATTTTCACTGCTTTTAAGACTTCCAATGTATGTACCTGGGGTCATATATTGATCCAAAGTTTATAAGAAGTTGGAAAACTGCAAGGGGCCAAATTCTTTGTCAATCCCCATCACTATTATTGTTACTGTAAATATTCATTCTATTACTCTAAGCTGTCTCTATGTGAACATCCACTGATACCTTTCAGAAACTATGGGGCAGGTCCCTTACAGAGATCCACAGATCACACAGTCACATAAATTTTGAGGAGATGCTTCTGAGAATGTTTCATATCTTCAGTCACTTGATTATGCCCTCACTGACCAAAAATACCAAAATCTTAGTCTCTAGAAATACAAGACCACTTAATATGGCTTTATTTATTTGACATCTTCTTCAAGAACAACAACAAAAACAAAACTACAATAGCCCATTGGGAAGAATGTTAAATGTTTAGAAATTTCTGACTTCGATCCTAAAATACACAGACTAATAAATACCATCCATGTTTCCTCTGCTTCCACATGATGAACTAAAACTTAAAACTGATCTTAATCACTTCCTTAAAAAGGGAATAAAAAATATCAACAGCAGCAAAACTAAATGTCAACTATTTTGATAGACTGTGCTGATGTATCAATAATTTTAATTTTTCCATCAGTAGAAATTTTCAGAAGGTATTCTAGGTAACATTGCTAAAATCAATGGTTACCCACCAGTTAAAACTTCATTGTTTTAAAACTAAAAACAACTGTGCAACTTGTGGAAGATCTTTGTTTTTTATTCATTTTTGAAATATTAAAACTAATCCCCAGTTGAATGATAGAATGGACATAATTTTTTCTTATATTCAACCATTTTATTAGAGTATTGTTATATATAGAAGAATAATGAATACACTCTAGCAATAGCTAGTAAGGCTAAAGATATTCACAAACAAATTGAGTTGAAATCATAGCGAATTTTACTACTCATCTGGTACTCCTGAGCTGCTATGTCTGATAAATATAATTTCATCACAATAAAATTCAGAAAGATACTACAGATATAAAGCCAGAATTATTCAAGCTATATTTCACTTTTCCAATGTTCTATAATATATAATATTAACAGTTGATAAGATACAGGTGTATCATTTTTTTTTAATTCTCAAACAGCAATTTAAAAATCTCCTTTTAACCTACATGTGCTATACATCTATATTCCTCATGTAGATGACAAAATAATAAAATGTTACCCAGTTTTTCAGTACATGCATTAAATTACAGAATTATAGAATAAAATATGGAATAGTTAATCTGGAAAAAAAAAAAGAGAGAGAAAGAGAGAGAGAGAGTTCTGCTCTGGGTGTTTTTCCTTCTTTCTTTGTTCCAGAAGCCACTTGACAAGTCTGCCAACATGTTAACCTTTCCTCTCTCTCCCCAGAGTTTCTAGTAATAGAATAAATGTGCTGCTTCCTGTACAAAATGAGCAGTGTGCTTGTAGGCTGAGGTGGGGTTTGCATTTCCCCATCAGCATGATTAGCCTTGACTGCTTGGATCCACACTTGAGTTTGGAAAACATACACAATACTAAATCACTTTTCTTTCTGAAATGCAATGTAAAAAGGGAAGTGGATAGAACATGTGTATGTGTGTACAATGAATTAAGCTTATCAAAATTATTTTTACCATCCCATGTGATCATTGCAAAATCACTGCCAGTGGGAGTTTCAGGAGACCCTTAGGAAATCTCTGTTATTTACAACATAACAATAACCCTTATTTCACCTGTGAAAACTGAGATTTCAGTCATTTATTCTCCATTAATCCCTTAGGTCCATATCCCATCTATCCTGATACTATAATACACTTCTGGAGACTGTATATGGACCATAGCAATCAGACCCTGTTATCCTGTGACTTCTCATTCAGTTTGGCCAATTAGAGGTGCTGATAGGAGATCAAAGAGGGGGAAGAGAATCAACCTAAGTAAGATGTATATTTTCCCCATCATTCTTTCTCTGAAGTGGCTCTGACAGAACCACTGTTTACCTCCATGAAACTAGATTCTACATGGGAACTCCACTTGCCTGATCCCAGACCTCACCCAGTCTTCAATACCACCCTTTAAAAAGGCAAAACATAGGCTCAGATGTACTACTGCTAACGCCAGGCAGCCTCAAATCCTTAATTGATTCTTTAAATCTAGCCCATATGTCTATCAAAGATCCCTTTGCCACAAATAACTCTTAAAAAAAAATCACAGCTCAGTACACTGTCCGATTTTTCTGTGGATTAGACAGAACCAATATTACAAGACTGAAGGTTTTACCCCAGAATAAAATAAATTCAAGTTGCGACAAAAGAAAATTATGAATTATTATAAACAGAAAAATCAACAACAACAAAAAAAACCTTTATATTTCTGGATCTTCAGTCCAAAGAAATTATGTGTTGACTATTTTGTGATACTTCTGTTAGAAAATAGAGGATGCCATCTTTCAATTACCCAAGTAAGAAAAAAGGAAAATGGAATCAGATATTATGACTGTCAATCACCTAGATGAGTGATTTTTCAAATAATATATTTGAATAGTAGGTTATAATATTATATTTAGTGCACTGTTAAATCCAAATGATCAGTCAAGATCAGCAATTTTTAAAAGGTACAAAAAGTTAAACAAGTCAGAGATTTAATTAAAATATAAATGATCACAATACATTGTACATTTTAAGGTTGTTTTTTCATGAATTTGTCACAGTGTAAAACATAGTTCTTACCTTGAGTTACGTTTTTAAAAGATTGAAAATTTATTTGATGAAACAGGATCCTTTCTTCCTCTGGAAATATTTACAAGGCTAGGTCCACAGAGGTCCATTCTATACAGACTACAATATATCTATGTCTTCCAAGATTGAAAGAATCATCATTCTTCAGGATTTTGACACAAAATAAAGAAAACAGTTAAGGGTTGGGATAGCATTGTGAGAAAGAGCTCATTTTTACTCAATGTATCTTGTGTAGAATATAAATGAGATTTTTTTTCAAAGTTCTGAATATTTTGCTCGCTGCTTAATGGAGATATATGTATGCACTACAACATGCATATATATTTGTGCATATACTCCCCATATAAATAGTAAGCAGGAGATTTAAGGTCTGGAAAATACAGAAAATTCCTCAGATCACAAGCTAGGATGAACTGTCAAGTATAGGACATATTATTCACATTTTAGAGAAAGAAGAATTTAGGTTTACTGGGATAACGTAATACTGATATCAAAAAAGTCAATATTAATGCTATTGATATTTAAGTGGAGGTAAAACCTAATGATTTATAGTACAGGTCCCTGGGGCTGACTTTCTGGGTTTATAGCTTGTGGTGACCAAAGCTATCCCAAAGAAAAAGAAATGCAAGAAATCAAAACGATTATCTGAGGAGCCCTTACAAATAGCTCAGAAAAGAAGAGAAGTGAAAGGCAAAGGAAAAATGGAAAGACATATCCAACTGAATGCAGAGTTCCAGAATAGTAAGAAGAGATAAGAAAGGCTTCTTAAGTGAACAGTGCAAAGAAATAGAGGAAAACAATAGAATGGAAAAGACTAGAGATTTCTTCAAGAAAACTGGAGATACAGAGGGAACATTGATGCAAAGATGGGCACAAAATAGGCCAGAAACAGCAAGGGTCTAAAGAAGAAAAGATTAAGAAGAGGTGGCAAGAATACACAGACCATTACAAAAAAGGTGTTAGTGACCCAGATAACCACAATGGCGTGATCACTCACCTAGCGTCAGACATCCTGGAGTGCAAAGTCAAGTGGACCTTAGGAAGCATCACTATATGAAAGCTAGTGGAGGTGATAGAATTGCAGCTGAGCTATTTCAGATCCTAAAAGATGATGCTGTTAAAGTACTACACTCAAATGCCAGCAAATTTGGAAAACTGAGCAATGACCACAGCACCAGAAAAGGTTGGTTTTCATTCCAATACCAAAGAAAGGCAATACCAAAGAATGTTCAAACTACTGTACAATTGCACTCATTTCACATTCTAACAAAACAATGCTTAAAATCCTTCAAGCTAGGGTCAACAGTACATAAAGTGAGAACTTCACATGTGCAAGTTGGATTTAGAAAAGGCAGAGGAACCAGATATCAAATTGTCAAAATCTGCTGGATTACAGAAAAAGCAAGTGAATTTCAGAAAAACATCTGCTTCATCAGCTAAGTGTAAGCTTTTAATTATGTGGATCACAACAAACTGGAAAACTCTTAAAAAGAAGAGAATTCTTAAAGAGATGAACCTGCTTCCTAAGAGCCATGTATGCATGTCAGGAAGCCACAGTTAAAATCAGACATGGAACAATGGACTTGTTCAAAATTGGTAAAGGAGTACATCAAGGCTGTATATTGTCACCATGCTTATTTAACTAATATACAGAGTACATCATATGAAATACTGGGCTTTATAAATCACAGGCTGGAAGCAAGACTGCGAGGAGAAATATCAACAATCTCAGATAGGCAGAGGATACACCTCTAATGGCAGAAAGTGAAGAGGAAATAAAGAGCCTTGCAATGAAGGAGAAAGAGGAGAGTGAAAAAGCTGGCTTACAACTTAACATTCAAAGAACTAAGATCATGGCATCCGGTCCCATCACTTCATGGCAAACAGATGGGGTAAAAATACAAACAGTGACAGATTTTATTCTCCTGGGCTCTAAAATCACTGTGGACAGAGGCTGCAGCCACAAAATTAAAAGACACTTGCTACATGGAAGAAAAGCAATGACAAACCTAGGTAGCATATTAAAAAGCAGAGACATCTCTTTGCCAACAAAGGTCTATATAGTCACAGCTATGGTTTTTCCAGCTGTCATGTGAGGATGTCAGAGTTGGACCATTAAGAAGGCTGAGTGCTGAAGAACTGATGTGTCTGAATTGTGGTGCTGGAGAAGACTCTTGAGAGTCCCTTGGACTGCAAGGAGATCCAACGAATTCATCCTAAAGGAAATCAACCCTGAGTATTCATTGGAAGGACTGATGCTGAAGCTGAAGCTCCAATACTTTGGCCAACTGATGTGAAGACCCAACTCTTTGGAAAAGACCCCAATGCTGGGAAAGATTGAGGGCAGGAGATGAAGGCGGCAACAGAGGATGAGATGGTTGGATGGCCTCACTGACTCAATGAAAATGAGTTTTATCAAACTTCAGGAAATAGTGAAGAAAATGGAAACCTGATGTTCTAGAGTCCATGAGGTCACAAAGAGTTGAACACAACTTAGTGACTGAAGAACAACCACAGCAGCCTTGCTTTGCCATGGTTTAGTTATGTCATTATATACTCATGTTTAATCTCTTAATCCATCAGTTTTTTTTGTTCTTAAAACAGAGACAATAAGATCTAAGGCTTGATTTTCCTGAGAATCACATATGTTAAATTAGTAAGTACTTAGATAGTGCCATACATAATATCAATAAATGTTAGCTACTATTCTCTCTAGTTTTCTTTCTTTTTACTCAAAGTTGCCATTCCTTGGTTCTTTCCTGTATGATAACATTGGCTTATAATGTTATATTCTTATATTCTTGTTGTAAGAGAATTGTAATATTCCATCTCTAAAATATCAGAAAATATGGTAATTTTTCTAAGCTATTCAGAGAATTTTAAACTGTTCCATCAATTTTCATAGGAAATTTTAGAAAAATATACATAGTATATTAACCAGGCAGAACAATGTGCTTCAAATAGCAGTGTATTAGAAATTGTACCTGATTTCAGTTCTAAGTTAGCAACTTATTATGTCCCTCTGATAAGTTACTTAATTGCTCTGGATCTTGATATTCATCTGCAGAATAGAATTGTGGAACTACATAATATGTATCTAAGTTACTTTTCTTTAATTCTCTGATTTAGGATAATAATTGTGATAGGATAATAATAGTTTATTAGTACTACTAAAGTATTCTCTCAGGAACTATTCAGAATAGTGCTTTTTTTCTTCACAATAAAAAATCTTTTGATAGAGTAAAACTTTTCTCTCTCCATGGTATAAATATATTCTATTACTTTTCACACCCTCATTATGATTGCATTTAGTTTCATCAAATAAAATGATTATGTGTAAGAATTTATTATCACTAAGACCATATCCTTTGCTTACAAGTTATATAACTTTGGAGAAACTGCTTAAACCATTTAAGTCTTTGTTTTCTTTTTTATACAAAAGAGGTATTAAAACAGTAGTTATTTCACTTTTTAAGAAATGATTTATTACACAACACTTCACTGACTGAACTCTAGCTATAGACAAGCATTTTTCTATGTGCTCCTGGGATGCAAACGCATGCATGACAAACTTAATGCCCTCAGGAAACTTGCTTTCAGGGGAAAAAACAGCAAACAAAAATAAATGTGATGTCAGAGGATAGTAAATAAGGTGAAAATACAAAGTAATGTACACATTTAGAAAGTGATGGATAGAAATTAAGGGTGGGATGGGAGCTATTTTAGATTGGATAATTAACACAAGCTGATACATACCCCAAAGTCTCAATGACTTGACATTGTTTAAACTTACATGCTGCTCGTGTCTTAATCTCTTTGGGGTCAGGCTTTTCTCACAGGCATCTCTGTATTAAGTGCGATTCAGATATTCAAGTTTTCTTCATATTGAGGAACATCCTGCCATTGTTTTGGCAGTTGGGGAAAGGATGGTGGGACAAATTTTGAAAAGTGTTTTTCAGGTATGTGGCAGTACTGGCCACATTATACTTGTGAGAACCCAGTCACACCACCCCAGCTTAATTATAAAAGAGAGTGTGACATTACTCTTCTCTTGTATCCATGACACACACAAGAAGTGAACCTAGGTTTGACTCAGCCACATCTAATGGTGAATACTAAACAGGCATTTCTGGAGGCATTTGGATAGAAACATCCAATTTCCAGCTTTGCTAACATTTAAGGAATTTGGCCTCTAAATAAGTGAATATACTTGCAGTTAAGCTTTTTGATGCAATGTAGAGTCAATGCTAGAAAAAATAACCCAATGATTTATTACTTGTCCTTAGCTCTGTGACCTGGCTCTGATAATTGAAGATTTCATATTGAATGGAAAAATTGTCAACTATTCATCTATTATGGTTGAGATTTATTGCTTGATTCCCAAACTATGTATCCCTTTTCTTGTATCCCAGGACTTTAGTATACATCATTCTATTCCTCCAGTAATCCGTCACTCATTCTTAGATTCTGATTCTGGTTGCATTATATTTTAATCAGATATGCTTTGTTGAATGAAGTTAAAAATTAGTAAACATCATACTGAGTAATATCAACAAATAATTCATAGAATTAAATTAAAATTTCATCTTATGAGAAATAATTTTTGAGAAAATAAGGGTGCATATATGTTTGTGTGCACATCACACACACACGCCAGACACAAGGACAAAACATAAGTTTAAGTGCACTTAAGTTCCAGATTGTTTCTGTCATGTTTTTCTCAATGAAATTATTCAACCAGAAAGATCCATTGGTTTCCAAGAGAGAAATTTTATAAGTAGAAACCTATTGCTTGAAGTAATTCCCCAGGAGACTACTATCATCTGGCAAAGAAGTATGCACATCAAAGCAGAGAGGAAACAGCACCTCTTAAAAGTAATTTTCTCTGAGGGTTTTCTTCCTGGTATCCTGCCAACAGCAATCTTTAAACCCTTAGCTTGTTATACAGTGAGAAGCTCCCAGCACCAGTCCCAGATTAGAGGTGCCCAGGTTTATGCTTCTACTTCTGAACAAAATTCATACTAATATTTAGGGTAACCAACACAGAAACAAGAACTCTTTACTTTATAGCAGGCATGTTATTGGCTAATTTCTTTTCTGACATTAACCACAGATTTCTCCTGAAAAATAAAATATGCAAACCATTTTATAATAATAAGGCAAATCTAACCATTTACCAGATCATTTATCAGAATCCATGCTGATGACTCTAAGATTATGTGAATGTAGGTATTGTTGTTAAGTCGCTCAGTTGTGGCTGACTGCAATCCCATGGACTGCAGCATGCCAGGCTTCCCTGTCCTTCACTATTTCCCAGAGTTTGCTCAAAATCATGTCCATTGAGTCAGACTCCAAACATACATCTCATCCTCTGTCTCCCCCTTCTCCTCCTGCTCTCAATCTTTACCAGCATTAGGGTCTTCTTCAATGAGTACAGAAGTAAAATAATATATAGAAAGTATGTAGGTATAGAAGTAAAATATACTTCTTGGTATGGTTTAGTCGCTAAATCACGTCTGACTCTTGTGACCCCATGGACTGTAGCCCACCAGGCTCCTCTGTCCATGGGAGTCTCCAGGCAAGAATACTGGAGTGGGTTGCCATTTCTTTCTCCAACTTTAAGGTATAGAAATAAAATAAAAATAATAAGGAATGATAATACAAAGACAATAATGACAATTATACGAGTGACTGTCTTTTGTAATTACCAAGTGCCAAAATGGTACAAAATGTTTTCATAAGTTATTTATTTTAAATGAGATAACAATTCTGAGATAGGCCTTATGACTAACTTCATGTTACAGGTATGAAATGTAAGGTTCAAGATTTTAAATCATTTTCCAAGATGGCAAAGCAGTAGAGATGTTTGATGCCACAACATTTGCTTTTTATCTGTCAGTCAATCCTCTTTTATTCAAAAAGATGAATGATGCATTCAGAATCTTTTCATCTCCATCCACTTCGTGTTTTTTCTTTTTACTGTGCACTGTTCCTTCATTGTTTTCTTCATCTTGTCATATGTATCTTCACCCTCCCACCTGCTTGAATCTTTTCTATTGTTAGAGCTTTCTTTGCTTAAAATGAAGCTTCATTTTCCCCTAGGGACTATACAAGAAATTCAATAACCCTACCCACCCGTAGTGGTCAAGTCTTCTATAAACTAGTTCTAAACTCTAGATATAAATTTCAGGGAGTAATGTATTTGTTGAAAGAAACCCAAGGCTTGGGTTTCAAGATTCTCTTGAGTATAACTCATATCTCTAATATATACCACACACTGCTTAAAATTTTAAAGTATCTTTTTTCTCACTTTTGAACTTTGTATTAAATTATACATTGTGATTTTATTAGGAATAAATGTGATATAATATATAAAACACCAGGAATAGAGTAATTATTTAATATTTTTCTAAGTACGGTTTCTATTTTGATCCTATAATTTCCTATCTTGATCTTCTCCAACTAAAACATAGTACTTGTCATTTGCCATTTCACATCTATATGACATTTTTCTTGCCTTAACACTCTGCTGCATCCATTTCTACTAAATTGACTTTTCCGAATTTTGTTCTCAAAAAATATCTTATGAGACAATTAAAATATCAACCCCTGTGAGGAGTCTTCCCTGATCTTCCTAAAGAAACTATCTTTCCAAATTCCAAATCCTGTAACATTATTATTTCTAGTATATTCTGTTTTGTAAGTTAGCTAATGGTTACCTTTTATTAGTCCTCTATGAAAGAAATAGGCTTTTCTCACCCACTACATTGGGAACTCCAGGATAATAACAATAGTTTAGATGTATTGTGCCATCTCATGCCAAATATGGTGCCATCTATGTATTAGTAGAAACACATCCACTACTCGTAGGTAATTCACAGATCTCCTTATTCATTTAACATTGTTCTGAAGCTACAGTGCATTATGTACTAAATACTGTATAGATTTACCTACCAAGATAACATAAACTCTATCCTTTATGCACTTAATAAATATGCCTTTAAATTGACATTAATTTATCTTTTTACAACTTCTTCCTTGAAACCTAATTTACCAACATAAAGGGATGGGTTAACCTCCATCCACCATCTCCTGTACTCTGCTTCCTGAGTACTGTGCCATCCTCCTGTTTCCTCCAGATAAGTATCATTATTATTTACTATTTTCTGATATTGCCACTTTTGTAGACACCTGAAGCAGAATATGCATCTTTAAACTGTAACTTGTCACCTAGTGTGGAAATTCTACCAAGCTGTAAAACTAAAACTTCTTATCACCTCTGGAACAATACCTGGAGTTATTTCCCAACTGTTTGGCTGGTCAGATTAGTCAAAATGGGTTTACCAACTACTGGAAATCCCTGTACAAAAATCACTGAGGGTTGAGTTATGCTTTGTATCTGTCTGAGTACCCTCCACCCTTTAGCACTCAGAGGAGAAACAGAAGAAATGACAACTAATGATGCAGCTCCTACTGTATTACACTAGGAGTGGCATTACATAGCAGAAATCAACTTAAACAATTCTTGTGGTTAACCATCTTCAGTTAAATGGAGAATTAAATGAAGCTTAGCTAATTTTAGTGCTAAGCAATTTTATGTTAGTAAACTGAGAAAAGAATTTTATCCTTCTACATTAAGCATGATATGACTTCCACAGCATGAACTCAGTGTCTACACCTCCCTGATTGTGTTAAACTATGGATTAGCACATCACCTGGGAAAAAAAAGAGATTTTATTACATGCTGGAAACATGACCTTAAAAATGGAATATTATTTAACCTCTCTAGGTCTTAGCTCTCTTGTCTTAAGATGAAGAATAAAATGTATCCTTCCTTGCCATGTAGTTTGGTTGCAAGGCATAAATATGATAAACATCAAAGTTGTATAATAAATTATGTGTTTTGTACTTATTTTTATTATAAATCAAAACTCCACATCACTGTGAATTGAAAACTTTACATAATCATTGTCTTAGAAAAAATATCTTTCTGTTTACTTCAATTATTTCACTTCCTTTTTGTACACTGTGACCCTGTTCTTCATCTATATGAGGAATGCATTATTTCCAATCATAACAACGAGTTTTCAAATACTTTGTGTAGACAGAAGCACCAAAGATGCCACCATATTTTTCTGACACTGACAAGCCATCTTTCTGATACTGACTGACAAACCATCTTTCTGGTATCACCTTCATTAATTCCTCAATAGATTTTGCAAAGCAGTTCCTTCAAAGCTTCAGTTCAGTTCAGTTCAGTAGTTCAGTCATGTCCGACTCTTTGCAACCCCATGAATCGCAGCACTCCAGGCCTCCCTGTCCATCACCAACTCCCGGAGTTCACCCAAACCCACATCCATCGAGTCAGTGATGCCATCCAGCCATCTCATCCTCTGTTGTCCCCTGTTCCTCCTACCCCCAATCCCTCCCAGCATCAGAGTCTTTTCCAATGAGTCAACTCTTCACATGAGGTGGCCAAAGGACTGGATTTTCAGCTTTAGCGTCATTCCTTCCAAAGAAATCCCAGGGCTGATCTCTTTTAGAATGGACTGGTTGGATCTCCTTGCAGTCCAAGGGACTCTCAAGAGTCTTCTCCAACACCACAGTGCAAAAGCATCAATTCTTTGGCGCTCAGCTTTCTTCACAGTCCAACTCACATCCATACATGACCACAGGAAAAACCATAGCCTTGACTAGACGGACCTTTGTTGGCAAAGTAATGTCTCTGCTTTTGAATATGCTATCTAGGTTGGTCATAACTTTCCTTCCAAGGAGTAAGCGTCTTTTAATTTCATGGCTGCAATCACCATCTGCAGTGATTTTGGAAATCACCCCAAAAATAAAGTCTGACACTGTTTCCACTGTTTCCCCATCTATTTCCCATGAAGTGATGGGACCAGATGCCATGATCTTCATTTTCTGAATGTTGAGTTTTAAGCCAACTTTTTCACTCTCCTCTTTCACTTTCATCAAGAGCCTTTTTAGTTCCTCTTCACTTTCTGCCATAAGGGTGGTGTCATCTGCATATCTGAGATTTTTGATATTTCTCCCGGCAATCTTGATTCCAGCTTCTGCTTCTTCCAGCCCAGAGTTTCTCATGATGTACTCTGCATATAAGTTAAATATTATCTCCATTCAAATCTTTATTTCTACATGTCCAGGTTAACAGACAAAACTGAAAAGATATAGCCTTTTTAATCCACATTTATCTTGGTTTCCGTATCAAGTAGGCATTTATTCTATTTCTTCTAATGCAGCATTTTCCTAGGGTATTTTATAAAAATGACCAATGCCATAAGAATCTCCAAGGGGGAAAATAACACAGGTATATTTTATTTGATTATTTGTCTAACACTTTCCCATTCTATCTGAAAATCACTGGTTAGTTTCTGTCTCATCATTCTCTTCAAACTTTTTACCTATATGTTTTGCCTATCCATTTCAAATTCACAGCAAAATGTTTTTCCTTCATTTGTCTTCTTAAGCAGTTCTTTCACTAGTTACTTTTATATCCCCTCTTTTCTTCGTGTTCTACAACTTATCCCTTTCATTTTATCTGTACATTTAACTACTAGGCGTGTGTGTGCTCAGTTATGTCCAACTCTGTACAACCCTATGGATTGCAGCCCTCCAGGCTCCTTTTGTCCATGGGATTTCCCGGGCAAAAATACTGGAGTGGGTTGCCATTCCCATCTCCAGGGGATCTTCTTGACACAGGGAGTAAACACACGTCTCCTGAGTCTCCTGCTTTGGCAGTCAGGTTCTTTACCACTGACCACTTTATAAGCCCTTTAACTTCCATACAGATATCACAAAGCACACACACACATTGCTGACTCAACATTTCTACTCTAAACCCCTACTTTATGCAAAAAAAAAAAAAAAAAAATCAGTGAAAACTCAACTATCTACTACAACTCCAAAATCTATCTCATCTTTTTGAAGTATTTTGTTTTTGCACTGAGCTATTCAAGGAAAGTCAGTTCAGTTCAGTCACTCAGTCATGTCCAACCCTTTGCAACCCCAAGGACTGCAGCGTGACAGGCTTCCCTGTCCATCACCAACTCCCGGAGTTTACTCAAACTCATGTCCATCAAGTTGGTGATGCCATAAAACCATCTCATTCTCTCTCGTCCCCTTCTCCTTCTGCCTTCAATCGTTTCCAGCATCAGGGTCTTTTCCAATGAGTCAGTTATTCACATCAGGTGGCCAAAGTATTGGAGCTTCAGCTTCAGCATCAGTCCTTCCAATGAATATTCAGGATTGATTTCCTTTTGTTTATGTAATTAATAGATATTTACTTTTTATTGGTATTTCAATATATCTGGAGTTTGTGTTTGTCCTGAAAGCTATGTTATGGTACATAAAAGATAGGGCAGAATTAGGAAACTAAATCCCTGTCACGATACAATCTTCTAAAGTCTAGGGCATTCAACTAACATGATGTCTACAAGTACTTCCTTCAAAGGCTTAACTGTAGAATCTCATGATGAATGAGGACTAAAGAAATCATTTTCACTAGAAGAGACTTTGCTCGCCCTCATTTCCACCACAGTAAGTAAAACCATGTGAAATTCTCACAAAAATATTCCTGCAAATATGCCACTTCTTAAAAACTTACTATAGTCACTACACAAAAGACCACATTCTCGACTTAGATTTACTTACTTTGATACACTATTTTTTAACCTCAGCCAGCATTTCTGAGCATGCAAATACTGGCTAGCAAACAGCCTGATCTCATGCATCAGCTACAACATATTTAGCTATACTTTATTGGAGAAGAGGGTGTAAAGGGTGAAAAGAACACAGTGAGTCACACATCTGGACTGAATTTTTCACACTAAACTGCAAATATATAAGTTTGAAAACTGCACTAGTTTTTATGGAAGATATTGATGGAGAACAACAAGAATTGTGGAGTTTTTTAACTTTCTTTTCTGGCTCTAAGATTAGAGTGAAAAAAATAGTTTAAAATGAAATAGACAATAAAAAATCAAAGACCTACCATTTAATGTAGATCTAAGGCACGTCTTAATGCACTCTTTGCACATTAGATGAGGATTTTCAAAATTATCTGCACTGAAACTGCTCTCCATAAAACTGAATATTCCCCTATCACTTATTTCATGAAATATGTCATAATAGACCCATATCAGTTCAGTCACTCAGTCATGTCCAACTCTTTGTGACCCCATGAATTGCAGCACGCAAGGCCTCCCTGTCCATCACCAACTCCTGGAGTTCACTCAAACTCACGTCCATCGAGTCAGTGATGCCATCCAGCCATCTCATCCTCTGTCGTCCCCTTCTCCTCCTGCCCCCAATCTCTCCCTGCCAGGAGCAGGAGCTCCACCCATGTCAAAGGTCATGAGAAAGGAGGCTCGGCATATGCAAAGGTGGGATCGAGCCTCAGGAGTCCCCCTGGAAATTCTCGAGCATCTACCCCCAAAACCAAAGTCTGCCTACTTTCTGCTTTGTGCTCTCACCTACACCTCTGACTTTATGGGGGGCTGTCCCCCACAACCTCTCTCTGAAAAAAGAGTTAACTTACAGCTCCAGTTAATAATTCCTGGGTGTGATAGTGTTTCAATCTACAAACTCCTTTGGAAGTCCTCTAGCCTGCCTGAATAGGTTTTTCTGGCCACACGTGATTGCTCAGAGCCTCCCAACTGTGAGAGGCATGAGATGTTCTAAGCTGTCTAAATACAGATTCCTTTGAACAGTTAAAAGATTGATTAGAAATTGTATTGGTGAAGAGTTTTTCACTTGTTGGGCCAATGTTTGCTGCTAAGTTTCCATATCCCTTACCTGCTGTGTCCCTGGCAGTGTATTGATTAATATAATTGGTGTAAGTAGTAGCTTTAATATTTGTAACCTTGGACCCTTGAGTTAATTCTTTTTCTTGTTATAGCCCTCCACACCTTTGCCCTATAGGAATGCAACTTTATCTAATGCTTTTGGAGGGTGGCGCCTGACTAATCACCTTTAGAGAAAAATAAGTTTTCTGAAGAAAGGGTCTTAAAATGTTAACAGGCCTCCAGGCCAGAAGATGATGCAAATCACCTAAACTTTTGCATATGATAAGTTTGCAGGAAGAAAGCCTGGCTTACTGCATGACTCTACCCCTTTCCCCATTATCCTCTATGAATAATTTAAGGTGTAAAAACTACTTTGGAAAATAAAGTGCGGGTCTTGTTCATCGAAGCTTGGTCTCCCCATGTTGTTCTTTCTCTTACCTTCTGGCTGAATTATTCAGCCTCTTTTCTCCACTAAATTTTCTCACTGAGCTATCCTTATTTAACCACTCTTTATATCCTTAATTAACGTTTAAATAAGCTGTTGTTTTCTGATCGCAGATGTCGTCTCCCCTTCAAATTCCCTGGATCCACCGGGGCTGGACCCCGGCACTTCCCAGCATCAGAGTCTTTTCCAATGAGTCAACTCTTCGCATGAGGTGGCCAAAGTACCGGAGTTTCAGCTTTAGCATCATTCCTTCCAAAGAACACCCATGACTGATCTCCTTTAGAATGGACTGGTTGGATCTCCTTGCAGTCCATGGGACTCTCAAGGGTCTTCTCCAACACCACAGTTCAAAAGCATCAATTCTTCAGCACTTGGCTTTCTTCACAGCCCAACTCTCACATCCATACATGACCACAGGAAAAACCATAGCCTTGACTAGATGGACCTTTGTTGGCAAAGTAACGTCTGTGCTTTTAAAAATGCTATCTAGGTTGGTCATAACTTTCCTTCCAAGGAGTAAGCGTCTTTTAATTTCATGGCTGCAATCACCATCTGCAGTGATTTTGGAGCCCCCAAAAATAAAGTCTGACACTGTAGTTTCGGCTAATATTTGTGTAATTTAAACTCATATTATCATACTATCTGAATTAAATACATAGTCTCTATGTACAGAAATTCTTGTGGAATAAATTCTCAATTATAGATACTTGTACTTAGGTATCTTTCAGAAATTGATTGCAGGTTACTCATTATTCATTACAGTGTAAATTAAATTTTATCTACAATAAGTGATTAAAAACTATCAAATGTGGACTATATTGGTAAGTCAGAATGATTTTAGTGGGAAGGCCATCATATTTGAAAACCAAAAAGAACTATTGTCCAATAGGAGCCACAATATCTATTAATTTTGTAATTTTGACCAATCTATTTAGCTACTGGTTTCATTTCACATATGTGTAAAAAATACAATAAAAAAATACTTCACTATGAGAACTGCAATTCTAATGAATGTATTAATGTGAGGACAATATTTTTTAACCACAAAGTATTACATATTTACTTGTTATTGGAATTAAAGTTTTCTTGCTTTGATTCCTAGCAAATTGACATACTTAGGTCTTTCAGTCTCTTTCTATGGACCAATGGGGGTTTAATGTTCAGTTCAGTGGTTCAGTTATGTCCAGCTCTTTGCGACCCCATGGACTGAAGAACGTCAGGCTTCCCTGTCCATCACCAACTTCAAGAGCTTACTCAAACTCATGTCCATCAAGTTGCTGATGCCATCCAACCATCTCATCCTCTGTCAATCCCTTCTCCTCCCATCTTCAATCTTTCCCAGCATCAGGGTCTCTTCTGATGAGTCAGTTCTTCATATCAGGTGGCCAAAGTATTGGAGCTTCAGCTTCAACATCAGTCCTTCCAATGAATATTCAGGACTGATTTCCTTTAGGATGGACTGGTTGATGCTCCTTGCAGTCCAAGGGACTCTCAAGAGTCTTCTCCATCACCACAGTTGAAAAGCACCAATTCTTTGGCACCCAGCTTTCTTTATATGCTAACTCTCACATCCATACATGACTACTGGAAAAACCATAGCTTTGACTAGATGGACCTTTGTTGGTAAACTAATGTCTCTGCTTTTTAATATGCTGTCTAGGTTGGTCATAGCTTTTATTCCAAGAAGCAAGTGTCTTGTAATTTCATGGCTGCAGTCACCATCTGCAGTGATTTTAGAGACTAATAAAATAATGTCTTTCACTGTTTTCCATTGTTCCCCATCTATTTGCCTTCAAGTGATGGGCCTGGATGCCATGATCTTAGTTTTCTGAATGTTGAGCTTTAAGCCAACTTTTTCACTCTCCTCTTTCACTTTCATCAAGAGGCTCTTTACTTCTTTGCTTTCTTCCATAAGGGTGGTGTCATCTGCATATCTGAGGTTACTGAGACTTCTCCCAGAAATCTTGATTCCAGCTTGTGCTTCTTCCAGCCCAGCATTTTTCATGATGTACTCTGCATATAAGTTAAATAAGCATGGTGACAATATACAGCCTTGATGTACTCCTTTCTGAATTTGGAACCAGTCTGTTGTTTCATGTCCAGTTCTAACTGTTGCTTCCTGAACTGCATACAGGTTTCTCAAGAGTCAGATCAGGTGGTCTGGTATTCCCATCTCTTTAAGAATTTTCCACAGTTGGTTGTGATCCACACAGTCAAAGGCTTTGGCATAGTCAAGAAAGCAGATGTAGATGTTTTTCTGGAATTCTCTTGCTCTTTCCATGATCCAATGGATGTTGGCAATTTCATCTCTGGCTCCTTAACCTTTTTCTAAAACCAGCTTGAACATCTGGAAGTTCACGGTTCATGTATTGCTGAAGCCTGGCTTGGAGAGTTTTGAGCATTACTTTACTAGCATACGAGATGAGTGCAATTGTGCTATAGTTTGAGCATTCTTTGGCATTGCCTTTCTTTGGAATTGGAATGAAAACTGATGTTTTCTGGTGCTGTGGCCACTGCTGAGTTTTCCAAATTTGCTGGCATATTAAGTGTAGCACTTTCACACATCTTCTTTCAGGATTTGAAATAGCTCAACTGGAATTCCATCACCTCCATTAGCTTTGTTTGCAGTGATGCTTCCTAAGGCCCACTTGATTTTGCATTCTAGGATGTCTGGCGATAGGTGAGTAATCACACCATCATGATTATCTGGGTCATGAAGATCTTTTTTGTATAGTTCTTCTGTGTATTCTTGCCACCTCTCCTTAAGCTTTATGCTGAATTATATTAAGCTTTACAGCTGAATTATATTTAAATGTTTTCTTTTTTCTTATTCCCTTATGGATTTTCTTACCCCTATTCACTCCCCACTGACACATTCACTGCTCACTGTGAACGGTGAAGTGTCCCTGTTAATTGGATGACATTTGGAAAAACATCTTGTCACAAAATACTATATATTTACCATGTGTTTTAAGGCAGTCATATAATTTTCATTACAACCTGCAGAAGAACTCAACTGTTTAAATTTTTTTTTTTAACTTAATAGACTGAACATGATGGCAATCATGAAAAAGCAAGCATCTTTCAACTCTCCGTGTAATAATATTTAAGTCTATTACCTAATGCTTACTTAAGATTCATTTTAAGTGATATGTTTGAGTAGTCACAACATTTGTAATTCTAACTATGGAATTTATGTTTTGCAGTTTCTCATTTATCTTCTACATAGTCTCAAGATTTTCATTACCCTCAGTTTTAACTTAATAAAAATTTTAATGTTTTCTGAGAGACAAATCTAAATTACATGATAAAAAGTAATTCATGAACTAATTCCTGTAAATTGTTATCATATCTAATTTTGGGCTATAAAGACATACAAAAAAGTAAAGAAGTTATTATAATATATCTAATTAATTTTCACTTCCATATACTTGAATTTTATGCAGTGAATATAAAAAGTCTGATATGGCAAAAATTATATTTTATTGGATTAATTTTATGTAGATAGAAAATGCATGTGGGGTGGTGGCTTAACATTTAAAATGTAATTTAGCTTTCTATTCCTCATTAAAAATCTAGAATTGCAGTTGTGTAAGATAATATGATTGAACTCTATTATGATGGATAATTCACTCTAATGTAAGTTTCTAACAGCTCTACCTTATTTTCTTTTTTTCTTTTTTTTTTTCTACCTTATTTTCTAAAGTAGATGGACACCATAGAAAAAAAGCAAAGTAGAGAGGGAGAGAGAAAGAGAATGATTGACCTGGAAATCTATTTTTCAAATATCAATATTTAATAGTAAAGGTACAAAAACAGAAATATGGACCAATGGAACAAAATAGAAAGCCTAGAGATAAGCCACACAACTATGTTCATCTTATCTTTGACAAAGGAGCAAAAATATACTGTCTCCTCTGTCAGAGGCTGAAAAAGAGAATAGAGAAAGACACCCACTTCAATAAGTGGTGCTGGGAAAATTGAAACAGATCTTTGTAAAATAATAAAACTAGAACACTTCCTAACATCATGCAAACAAATAAATAAACTCAAAATGTATTAAAGAAAAGTGAGACCAGAAACTACAAAGCTCTTAGAGGAAACATAGACAGGACACTCCTTGGCATGAATTACACCAGATCCTTTTTGACCCACCTCCTAGAGTACTGGAATAAAAACAAAAAAAAAAAAGAAAGGGGACATAATTCAACTTAAAAGCTTTTGCAAAGCAAAGGAAACAATAAACAAGATTAAAAGACAATCCTCAGAATGAGAGAAAACAATTGCAAGTGAAACAACTGACAAGGAGTAATCCCCAAAGTGTATAGGCAGCTTATACAATTTGATATCAGAAAAATAAACAGCCAAATAAAAAAATGGGCAGAAGATCTAAACAGACATATCTCCAAGGAGGACATACATCATGGTATTTCATCCTCAGAGGAAGGCCAATCTACACAAGAAAAGATGTTCAACATCACTAATTATTTGAGAAATGCAAATCAAAACTACAGTAAGGTATCAGTTCACACCAGTCATAATGGCCATCATCAAAAAACCTATAAACAGTAAATGCTGGAGAGGATGTGGAAAAAGGGAACTCTCTTGCACTATTGGTGGGAATGTAAATTGATATAGCCACTATGGAGAAGAGTATGGAGATTCCTTAAAAAACTAGGAGTAAAACTACCATACAACCTAGCATACACCCTGAGAAAACCATAATTCTAAAATACACATGTATCCCAATAAGAAAATGACAATTCTAAAAGATATATGTACCCCAATGTAAACTGCAGCACAATTTACAATAGCTAAAACATGGAAGCAACCTAGATGTCCATTGACAGATGAATGGATAAAGAAAATGTGGTACACATCACTCTGCTTGACCACACCAATTGTATGTAATTATTTTAAATTGTTAAGTTAATCATGTTCCCCCTATGGCTTGTAATTGTAATTATCTTCTATTTTTTTTAATCTGGCTATTGATTGTGAAAACTGAGAAACATCTTTTCTACTGTGGAAAAAAAAAAAAAAGAAAATGTGGTACATATATACAATGGAATACTACTCAGCCATAAAAAGAACAAATCTGAAGCACTTGTAATGAAGTGGATGAACCTAGAGCCTGTTATACAGAGTGAAGTAAGTCATAAAGAGAAAAACAAATATAGCATCTTAAAGCATGTACATCCAATCTAGAAAAATGGTATTGATGAACTATTGCAGGGAAGGAATGCAGATGTAGATACAGAGAATGAACATGTGGACACAGGAGGGGAAGGAAAGAGTGGGACAAATGGAGAAAGCAGCACTAACATATATATACTAGTATGTGTAAAACAGATAGCTGGTGAGAAGTTGCTATACAACACAGCCTGGTACTCTGTGATGACCTAGAGGGGTGGGTTGAGGGGAGGGATAGGAGGCTCAAGAGAGAGGTATATGTATAATTATGGTTGATTTGCGTTGTTCAGTGGAAACAAACACAACTTTGTAAAGCAATTTTCCTCCAATTAAAAAATATAAAAGAAAAAAGTAGCAAAGATATATGAGTACACGTAGAGCTTGTCAGTGACAATATGGCACACAAAACTTAGTAAGTAAACATTTAAAAACAATTCAAGCTAGGACTTTTTAAAAGGGTGACCAAATTAAATGATGCCAGAAATTAATGATTGCTGAAATATCTTTTCATTCCAAGCATAAAGAAAAAATTCTCTTTGCATTTGAGAAAAATATTTCATTCAGTTCAGAGGCTCAGTCGTATCTGACTCTTAGCGACCCTATGGACTGCAGCACACCAGGCTTCCCTGTCCATCACCAACTCCTGGAGCTTACTCAAACTCATGTCCATCGAGTTGGTGATGCCATCCAACCATCTCATCCTCTGTCGTCCCCTTCTCCTCCCACCCTCAATCTTTCCCAGCATCAGGGTCTTTTCAAGCAAGTCAGTTCTTCATATCAGGGGGCCAAAGTACTGGAGCTTCAGCTTCAGCATCAGTCCTTCCAATGAATATTATGGATGGATTTCCTTTATGATGGACTGGTTGGATCTTCTTGCAGTCCAAGGGTATCTCAAAGGTCTTCTCCAACATGACAGTTCAAAAGCATCAATTCTTTGGCACCCAGCTTTCTTTATAGTCCAACTCTCACATCCATACATGACTACTGGAAAAACCATAGCTTTGACTAGACAGACCTTTGCTGGCAAAGTAATGTCTCTGCTTTTTAATATGCTGTCTAGGTTGGTCATAGCTTTTCTTCCAAGGAGCAAGCATCTTTTAATTTCATGGCTGCAGTCATCATCTGCAGTGATTTTGGAGCCCCCAAAAATAAAGTCTGTCACTGTTTTCATTGTTTCCCCATCTATTTGCCATGAAGTGATGGGACCAGATGCCATGATCTTAGTTTTCTGAATGTTGAGTTTTAAGCCAACTTTTTCACTCTCCTCTTTCACTTTCATCAAGGGGCTCTTTAGTTCTCCATTTCCTGCCATAAGGGTGGTGTCATCTGCATATCTGAGGTTATCAATACTTTTCCCGGCAATCTTGATTCCAGCTTGTGCTTCTTCCAAATAATTAAAATTTTAATTTAATTAAAATTTAAAAATATTTAAATTATTTAAATAGAAAAAAAAAACAATAAATTTGTGACAGACTTCCCCTGAACAACATTCAAGGCAAAATCACCAAAAGATAAGGATTCTAAAGGATAAAGACAGAACAACACTGTAAACCAGATGCTTCAACAATGTTGTTCAAGAGCACAGCAGGAGGAAAAATAAAAACAAACCTCAGATGTGCTTGGCTTTGTCAATAAACTCATGTAAGAATAAGACCCCATTTTAAACTTCATTGTATCTACAGAATTATAATAAAACAGAGTGAAGTATAATGTTGGGGAGTAAAACAGCAAGTAAGTGAATAGCTGGAAAATATGCAAAGGGCAGAAAATCAGTAAATTTAGTAATATCACATGAAGTTGAATTAAGAGAATGCAACACTTGATAACACTACAAACAACAGCCATTTTAAAAATAAGAATAGTTGACAATAATGAAAGAAAAATTATAATAACTGCAATTTTTTCTTAGCCAAAAATATAACATATATAAAAATTAGGGAAAATACCAGTTCAAACTGGAAGACTTAATATAGTCAAGGAAGAGATTAGCATCTTGGTGCTAAGGTAATAAAACTGATAAAAATTAAAGATATTGAACATCATCTATCTAGCTAACTAGCTACCTAGTTACCAAAATTCATATTTTCAGTGGCAATACTTTGTAAGAGGATACTAATTATGGCTTTTCCTTTGTCTTGGAATATCAGAAGAGAGAGAGCCTAAGACTGAGAAATAATGGTATTCTTCTACAGTTTAATAATGAAAATCATATAGTTCCTCTAAAATGCACACGAAGACTTTGCAGTATCTACTTAATTATGCAAAGTTATTATGAAATATTTGAGAATCTTAACTCATTACTCATCTAGACAGTTTTAATTAGGCTAGACTACATGTCTGGCCCAGGGACACCGAAGAAACTAGGGTGACTGCAGAATAAGAATGTTTCTGTAGAGAGTTATCAGATACCGAGGTGGATGGACCCTTGAAGAAGACTGAGACTACTTCTCCTTTACTTTAATTCTAGTGACGTTGACGCTATGAGAAGCACATAGAGAATTAGGTGTGTCTTTTGGCATACATGGATATCAGGAATTGGTATTTAATTTGCAAACAAAAATCTAAAAACAATAACAATATACTGGCTAGCAGGAAGGGAACAGGTGACTATCCTGAGAACTTCCTTGACACAGAAAATTTGGTCAGCAAAGATCCTTACATATGTTCTGTGACCCTGATATAGAAACTGAAGATGGGATTTATTTGGATGTGAGTTATTTTACAAAGCACCACCATAAAAAAAACTGCACTGAGAGGAACAGATTAGAGGAAGATAGAGAATATAAGGAGGAGGTCACTACAGGCTATGAGGAGGCATTACCCATGTCAAGGGACTATAGTCCAAAGAACCCAGAAAAGGGGTTTATGAAGAAGCTGAAAAGCCCCATCTAAAAGAAAGCATCCGCTTCGGTGCCCATGATGTGCCAGATTGCATCTCTCCTAGTTGTGGAAGTCTTTTTCAGTTAGAAATGACCCCAGAGGGACCACAGACAGCAGCTTGCAAGAAGGGAAGAAAGGAAAGAGGGCAAGAGAGCAACCCAGGCATTTATTCTTCTCCACTCATTCCCAGTTTCCAGTCTAAAGAAGCATGAACCTGGATATGGGATGACAGAAGTTTTGACAATAAATTGGACAGGCTGAATGCCTGATACTTACTACAATAGCCCAAGTTTTTATCTGGATGTAAACCAAATAAAGCAAACAAGTCAAGGGAACTGTTTTAAAGAATAGCTATGAAACTGAATGAACAGCACATTCAAAGCACTAGGAATATATAGTAAATACTGCACAAACCAACCAACCAATCAACCAACAAACACTTTCAATAACTTTCAGGGATAAACAAAACACAGAAAGAAGAATTAAAAAAAAAATTACTTTTACCAATCCTACAGTGTTTAGGAATGGAAGATACATAACTATGTAATTTAGTGTATGGTACTACATATTTTCTCTGTTAAAGCAAAAAGAGAGGAAGAAAGGAAGACTTTATTCAAGATTATTGTAACAGGACAGAGAGACCAGAACTCAGTTTGAATTCAACTTCACTGAAACAAAGGGCTTCCCGTGTGGCTCAGCTGGTGTTCAATCCCTGGGTTGGGAAGATCCCCTGGAGAAGGGAAAGGCTACCCACTCCAGTATTCTGGCCTAGAGAATTTCATGGACTGTATAGTCCATGGGGTCACAAAGAGTCAGACACAACTGAGCCACTTTCACCCTTCACCACTGAAACAAAAGGCTGGAGAGCTTTTAATAGCTGGAGAGGGAAGATCGAAGGCCACCTGCTTTCCACTGGACTCACCCAAAGGAAAATTATTCTCTTATCTTCCAGGCAGGCTGTTTTGCAGCTTAGCGAAAGGTACCCACCCAAGTTAGGGTCCTGCCCTCCCCATAAAGCCAAGGCAAATCTGTACTATCTTCCTGGATGATGACATTTCAAAGAAATGGCTCCCAGTACTTGATAATCCTGGGTTATAAAACTGGCAGGAGGCTTTTTAAAAAGATTTACATCTCAAAGGGACAGAGAAAGAATTTACAAATATTTTTAAAGTAAATGTGCTAAGAAAAGGAAAGTGATTGTATATGAATGAATAAACTGCATTTTATGCATTAATATAAAATGAACTGACATTTTTCTACAGCTGAATCTTAATACTTAAATTTCAGTTTGTCATATTTTTTTATTCAATTAGCTTTCACTTACTTTAGAGATGAAAGGCTCAAAGTAAACAACCCCAATGCATTTACTTAAATGAATCCAGTTAAAAGAACTCAAAGAGAGGAAGAAAATATTTTCCTAAAACATATTTTAGTAGTAAACCTACAGATTTAAATAATCACTCTTGAGCTTCAAATGAGTGGACTGGAAGATTAAGTATTATAAATACCTAAACCTCAAGATAAAATGCAAATAACTGAAAAATGAGGGGTAATTATGAGATTTGCCAGTTTTTTTTTGGGGGGGGTCAGTATTTTTATTCAATTCTGTCTCTAACACTTTTAGTCAAACACATGATTTTACTTTTATTTGTAAGGAGTGTTTATACTTTGTCTCATCATAACAGTGCATTATTCTTTTTCCATTACTTCCCACCCAATTTCTCCCCTATTTCTTCCTCTCACAGATGAAAACATTTTTAATCTTCCCCTTCTCCAATTCATCTTTTCCTTTTCATACCTCCAGTGCATCTGTAGCATTGCAAAAACAAACAGAAATTTTTTTTTATATGTATAAGAAAATGGGGTTTAATTCATAAAACATGTGTAAGGAAAGGTTTGGATGGATGTGGGAATCTGAGGGCTATGCATGATGCTGGTACCTTGTACTACTGACTCAGGTGATCTGAGTCTAGCTACTGTTGCCATTGAAAGTGGTTTCTCAACCATCAAGTTGCTGCCCTGCTTAAAAACAGAAATAAACAAATCTGTAAAAAGTCTGTTGCACAAACTTGGGAAGTGAATCTATTTAATGGAAATTATTTACAACCATAAACGTGGCAAAGAAGGATGAGATGTTTTGTTGTGTTTCACCTATCTAGCGTCTTCTGAAGGAGTAGCCTATACCTACTAGAAGGAAGTAAAAATGTGCACTGAATGTCAATTGATTATATGCAACACAGAACAGCTTTTATCTACTCAATATATAAATATATCTATCTACTTCATAAATTCTAACTTAGTAACAACAATAACAGCATAATAAATTTCTTCCTCAATAAAAAAAAAAAAGAAAAATAACATTGCTCAGTCCCCAAATTGGAAGGGCAAGATTATCTCAGTCTTTGTAGTTCTTTGTGCATGAGAATTATTCCACTTCTGGCTAATTAAAGCTACTCTACATATTCTATAACCTAAGGAATGAATTATTTAAGTAGCTACCAATAATAATCTTATAAAATAACTGGCAAAAAATGAGAGGACAGCTGATTTATACAAAAACCATGTATAGATTCAGTAAGATTAAGAATATGAATAACTATTATATTCTTGATATTTTCACTTTGTCATAACCTTATTTATAAGAGTCATCCTTTATTGTTTAAATTTCCCCACAGTTTTAAGATACCTTCTTTAGTTTATTAGCAATTTTTAACTGATAGTGCAACTTAAATAGTTATATGTGAAATACCTGAGTGTTGAGGGTCCTGCCTGGATGAGTTACTACAGTTGTTTACTAATTTTTACCCCTGGGTATGGAAGTACCAGCATCATCCCAGATAATCCCCTAGTCTCCAGACATAGTCCTACTGCCACAATCCCACATTCCTTAATAATAAGAATAAATTACTCCAGATAACATAGCAACATGCATTTGACCTAATTTTTTTAATGATGTGAAGAACCTATATTTTCAGAGAAAGGACCTCAATATCCAATTTAATAAAACCACTGTTATGTCTTTTAATGGAAGCATCTCCCTATTAAGTCCTCTAGATGAACCATGTCTAAAGATACAAGATGAGAAGAAAAAAATGTAGAGATGGGTCATTAGATGTCATGTTGAAAATAGCCATACCTTATTCCATCCCTTGGTTCTTAGGTTCATGCATACTCCCATGGTGCAAACAGCACTATATCTAATTTGTTGGTTTAGAATATGCATAACCTTTATAAGAGTATCCAAACTTGTATGGTTTAGGTTACTGGCTGGTATTTTATTGCATCTTCAAAAAAAAAAAAATAATAAGAACCATGTCATAATATTATAGTGGGCTTCCTGCCTCTCAGTAAATCAATTACATCAAAAATAAAGAAGGAAAAAATCATTGCCTCATATCAATAGACACCAAAAGAGCATTTGATAAAATTCAAGAGAGCTGTCTAATAAAAACTTCTAAGTATCACTGGACTAGAAGGCAATTAAATAAGTGTAATAAAGACTGCTGCTGCTGCTGCTGTTGCATCACTTCAGTTGTGTCCGATTCTGTGCAACTCCATAGACAGCAGCCGATCAGGCTTCCCATCCCTGGGATTCTCCAGGCAAGAACACTGGAATGGGTTGCCATTTCCTTCTCCAATGCATGAAAGTGAAAAGTGAAAGTGAAGTCGCTCAGTCGTGTCTGACTCTAGCGACCCTATGAACTGCAGCCCACCAGGCTCCTCCGTCCATGGGATTCTCCAGGCAAAAGTACTGGAGTGGGCTGCCATTTCCTTCTCCAGGGGATCTTGCTGACCCAGGGATTGAACCCAGGTCTCCCGCATTGTAGGTAGACGCTTTACCATCTGAGCCACCAGGGAAGTCTGGAAACAGGGCATATGTTACAATTAAAAGACAGTTAAAACTGAAGAGACTTCCATACTCAAATTAGAAAAGGTTATTTTAAAAAGAATATAACGTAATAAAATTTTATAAAATTTATGATTGTAATTATAGAGATAATTTAAGGTAAAAGCATATTTGATAATTATCATGGTTTATCTCTGCATAGAGATCCAAGGCTGTATTGACATGATCAGAGTAAATGCAGATGGTTATTACTATTACAGAGAAAAACAACCTCTATACTATGAATTCAGTTAACTAAAATGTATGACTGGAATTAATTTACATATGATTGTAAGAACGATGAAAATTTTTCACATTAAATTTCTATAAGATACTATATATCATGAAAATATTAGAAGAAATATGCTGAAATACAATAATAGCTATTATTATTTTCATATTTCTAATTATGTAAGCAATATATCAAAATCAAATTAAGTAAAAATTAAATAATAATTCAAATATTATATCATGATATTAAGAAATATATGATAATCTTTCCATAATAGGATGATCAATGAAACAAAATAGAAGATGCATAAGTAACTGGCATATATAATATAGTGCATGATAAAGATGGAATTTTAAATCATTTGAGAAAAGTTGAAATATTTTAGGTAATATTGAGACTTTCTGTTGGTTGTTTGAACCATAAAGCTGTGCTGCTATCCTTGTATTAAAGGAAAGAAGGAAGAAAAGGGAAGGGGAGTCAGAGAAGAGAAAGAATATTTAAATGTGAAGCTAAATGGGAAAAAGTATTTCAGTAATCATATTTTTATAATGGGAAAGTCCTTAATTTCCATGGTAGAAATTAATAAAATTGATTACCACAAATGCAGCAAGCATAAAACATAGATCCAAAACCATATAAAAATATGTAAAACTAAAGGCAAATTTTAACAAACAGTTTCTGACAGCTTCCATAACAATGACCTACAAACCAGTGATAGCTTACAGTGAACAGTGCGTTGGATTCATAATCTCCAAAGAAGATGTAGCTTCTGGACCAGGGACCAGGTTTGATAACTCAAGAGCTTTTGTGTAGCAGTTTTATTAAAGTATGAACAGGGAAAGAGAAAGCTTCTTAAATAGATATCAGAAGGGGGATGGAGAGTGCCTCCCTCACTAGTCTTAGCAAGAGAGCTATATACTTTTTAAATTGATTATTACAATAAATAAAAGAATGCTTCAAGTTTGTAAAGATCTTACTAGACCCGTTCCCACAATTTACATTTTAAGATGACAGGATTACAACTAACAATAGAAAGATCTTACCAGACCCGCTCCCATATTAAGATAACAGGAGAAATAAGAAAGCCTTCCTCAGTGATCAGTGCAAAGAAATAGAGGAAAACAATAGAACAGGAAAGACTAGAGATCTCTTCCGAAAAACTAGAGATACCAAGGGAAAATTTCATGCAAAGATGGGCAAATAAAAGACAGAAATGGTATGGATCTAATAGAAGCAAAAGATATTAAGAGGTGGCAAGAATACACAGAAGAACCATACAAAAGATATCTTAGTGACCTGGATAATCATGATGGGGTGATCACTCACCTAAAGCCAGATATCCTGGAATGCAAAGTCAAGTGGGCCTTAGGAAACAACACTACAAACAAAGCTAGTGGAGGTGGTGGAATTACAGTTGAGCTATTTCAAATCCTGAAAGATAATGCTGTGAAAGTGCTACACTCAGTATGTCAGCAAATTTGGAAAACTCAGCATGGCCACAGGACTGGAAAAGGTCTGTTTTCATTTTAACCCTAAAGAAAGGCATTGCCAAAGACTGCACAAACTACCGCACAATTGCACTCATCTCACATACTAGCAAAGAAATGCTCAAAATTCTCCAAGCCAGGCTTCAACAGTATGTGAACCATGAAATTCCAGATGTTCAAGCTGGATTTAGAAAAGGCAGAGGAACCAGAGATCAAATTGCCAAAATCCACTGGATCATCAAAAAAAAAAAAAAAAAAAAAAAAAACAAGAGAGTTCCACAATAACATCTACTTTATTGACTATACCAAAGCCTTTGACTCTGTGGATAACAACAAACTGTGGATTCTTAAAATTCTTAAAGAGATGGGAATACCAGACCACCTGATCTGTCTCTTGAGAAATGTGTATTCAGGTCAAGAAGCAACACTTAGAACTGGACATGGAACAACAGACAGGTTCCAAATCAGGAAAGGAATATGCCAAGGCTGTATATTATTACCCTGCTTATTTAATTTATATGCAGAGTATATCATGAGAAATGCTGGGCTGGATGAAGCACAAGCTGGAATCAAGATTTCCAGGAGAAATATCAATAACCTCAGATACACAGATGATACCACCCTTAGGGCAGAAAGCGAATAAGAACTAAAGAGCCTCTTGATGAAAGGGAAAGAAGAGAGTGAAAAAGTTGGCTTAAAATGAAACATTCAGAAAACTAAGATCATGGCTGCTGCTGCTACTGCTGCTAAGTCACTTCAGTCGTGTCCAACCCTATGCGACCCCATAGACAGCAGCCCACCAGGCTCCTCTGTCCCTGGGATTCTCTAGGCAAGAATACTGGAGTGGGTTGCCATTTCCTTCTCCATGGCATCTGGTCCCATAACTTTATGGCCAATAGATGGGGAAACAATGGAAAACAGTGGGAAACTTTACTTTGGGGGTCCAAAATCACTGCAGATGGTAAGTTCAGCCATGACATTAAAAGACGCTTGCTCCTTGGAAGAAAAGCTATGACCAACCTAGACAGCATATTAAAAAGCAGAGACATTACTTTGCCAGCAAAGGTCCATCTAGTCAAGGCTATGGTTTTCCAGTGGACATGTTTGGATGTGAGAGTTGGACTATAAAGAAAGGTGAGAGCCGAAGAATTGATGCTTTTGAACTGTGGTGTTGGAGAAGACTCTTGAGACTCCCTTGGACTGCAAGAAGATCCAGCCAGTCTATCCTAAGTTAGATCAGTCCTGAATATTCATTGGAAGGACTGATGTTGAAGCTGAAACTCAAATACTTTGGCCACCTGATGCAAAGAACTGACCCATTTGAAAAGACTCTGATGCTGGGAAAGACTGAGGGCAGGAGAAGGGTATGATAGAGGATGAGATGGTTGGATGGCATCACCGACTCAATGGACATGAGTCTGAGCAAGCTCCAGGAGTTGGTGATGGAAAGGAAAGCCTGGTGTGCTGCAGACCATCAGGTTGCAAAAAGTCAGACAGGACTGACCCACTGAACTGAACCGAACTGAAGATAATAGGATTCAGTTCAGTTCAGTTGCTCAGTCGTGTCCAACTCTTTGAGACCCCATGAATTGCAGCATGCCAGGCCTCCCTGTCCATCACCAATCTCTTGTTTTTCCTCTTATAAATACACCAGTGCTTGAACTTGCTGCTGCTACTGCTAAGTCGCTTCAGTCGTGTCTGACTGTGTGATACCCCATAGATGGCAGCCCACCAGGCTCACCTGTCCCTAGGATTCTCCAGGCAAGAACACTGGAGTGGGTTGCCATTTCCTTCTCCAATGCATGAAAGTGAAAAGTCAAAGTGAAGTTGCTCAGTCATGTCTGACTCTTAGCAACCCATGGACTGGAGCCTACCAGGCTCCTCCATCCATGGGATTTTCCAGGCAAGAGTACTGGAGTGGGGGGCCATTGCTTGAACTTAGGGCCCATGCTAATCCAGCATTATTCAACCTTATTACATCTGTAAATGCCCTATTTCCAATTAAAGTGATTTTCAAAGAACTCAGGAGTTATGACTTCAACATATCATTTTGAGGGACCAACAAAGAGTAAATATATACAATATAAAGAGTACAACTATTTTTTGCAAAAAAAGAAATGGTAGTCTACTGATTTCTATTAGCTTCACACTCAGAACTTATTGAACATTGCACATATATAATTAATAAAAGTAGACACTGGTTCATTAAACCAATAAACTACCTTTTGAAATCATTCATCTTACTTTTTGTCCCTTGATTTACTGTTAGTTTTAGTTTTTAATACATCAGGAAGTAAATTATCTCATAAAACCAAGTAACAACTATATACTGTGTGTACACAAGTTCAGATCAGATCAGATCAGATCAGTCACTCAGTCGTGTCCGACTCTTTGCGACCCCATGAATCGCAGCACGCCAGGCCTCCCTGTCCATCATGAACTCCCAGAGTTCACTCACACTCACGTCAATCAAATCAGTGATGCCATCCAGCCATCTCAGCCTCTGTCGTCCCCTTCTCCTCTTGCCCCCAATCCCTCCCAGCATCAGAGTCTTTTCCAAGGAGTCAACTCTTCGCATCAGGTGGCCAAGTACTGGAGTTTCAGCTTTAGCATCATTCCTTCCAAAGAAATCCCAAGACTGATCTCCTTCAGAATGGACTGGTTGGATCTCCTTGCAGTCCAAGGGACTCTCAAGAGTCTTCTCCAACACCACAGTTCAAAAGCATCAATTTTTCAGCGCTCAGCCTTCTTCACAGTCCAACTCTCACATCTATACATGACCACAGGAAAAACCATAGCCGTGACTAGACGGACCTTTGTTGGCAAAGTAATGTCTCTGCTTTTGAATATGCTATCTAGGTTGGTCATAACTTTCCTTCCAAGGAGTAAGCGCCTTTTAATTTCATGGCTGCAGTCACCATCTGCAGTGATTTTGGAGCCCAGAAAAATAAAGTCTGACACTGTTTCCACTGTTTCCCCATCTATTTCCCATGAAGTGATGGGACTGGATGCCATGATCTTCATTTTCTGAATGTTGAGCTTTAAGCCAACTTTTTCACTCTCCACTTTCACCTTCATCAAGAGGCTTTTTAGTTCTTCTTCACTTTCTGCCATAAGGGTGGTGTCATCTGCATATCTGAGGTTATTGATATTTCTCCCGGCAATCTTGATTCCAGCTTGTGTTTCTTCCAGTCCAGCGTTTCTCATGATATATTCTGCATATAAGTTAAATAAACACAAGTTCACATGCAATAAAAGAATATATATATATAATACCTGCATTGTATTTAAGGATTGCTTTGGGGTAGGAGGATTCTTTAAAGAATATGGATGTAGATCATGGTGATGATTTCACAGATGAGTATGTGTGTGCGTGTTTGCTCAGTCATGTCCAATTTTTTGCGACCCCATGGACTGTAGCCCACCAGGCTCCTCTGTCCATGGAACTTTTGAAGCAAGAATACTGGAGTAGGTTGTCATTTCCCACTCCATCACAGTAGTCATGTATATTTGTAAGAGCTGACTATAAAGAAGGCTGAGTGCCAAAAAATTGATGCCTTTGAACTGTGGTGGTAGAGAACACTCTTGAGAGTCCCTTGGACAGCAAGGAGATCAAACCAGTCAATCCTGAAGAAAATCAACCCTGAATATTCATTGGAGGGACTGATGCTGAAGCTGAAGCTCCAATACTTTGGCCACCTGATATGAAGAGTCAACTCACTGGAAAATACCCTGATGCTAAGAAGGATTGAAGGTAAGATGAGAAGGGGGCATCAGAGGATGAAATGGTTAAATGGCATCACTGACTCAATGGCCACGAGTTGTGCAAACTCTAGAAGACAGTGAAGGACAGGGAAGTCTGGTGTGCTGCAGTTCATAAGGTCACAAAGAGTTGGACATGACCTAGCGAATGAACAACTCCATCACAGGTATGTACTTATGTCCAAACTCATTAGGTTGTGAACACTGAATACATACATATTTTGTATGTTAATCATAATTAAATAGTCATTTTTTAAAAATATTGTGAATTATTCATTCTTGTATATGCTATTTTTCTTTCAAAGATAATTTAGAGTTAGACTTGTATTAGACTGTTCAGTCTTCTTCATTAATACTCTTAATAAAGCACCCAAATCATGTAGCACATTTCCATACATTCTCAGTTTCTAAATGAAATTTGATTGATTCATTCTAGGTACAAATGAAGGTGTTTTTCTATGATATCACAATAAATAAATGTCAATTTGCCTTGTAATATTTTATGTAACCAGCTGTAACCATTTCAAACATTACCTGAGTTACTAATCCCATATGCTAGGGATTTTTTTAACTGATATTTGCCCTAAGAGGACTAGTATTAGAGTACAGTATTCACAGATAAGTTATTTTTAAATGTTTTCTCACATACATATGTGTGGAAAGTTTTAATAAGAAGCCATAAAAACTCTATGACATGATTTCTTTTTTTATATAATTTTCTAGACTAACAAAGAAAAAGTTATTAGCAGTATCATTTTTACCAAGGATTTTAGCATTAGAGGCCAAACTGTGACCTATTGATATGTCCTAAAATTACTTGATAGACTGCTATCCAGACAGCCCACCAGAGACCAAGGGACTTGCATCTGGGTGTGCTGGATGCTGGGGAATAGAGAAGAGGTGGAAACCCCTGTCAATCACCCAGAGGTCTGTGTTTGGTCTGAATAGAGAGCTCTGCTCACTGAAAGCTTGAATCCCTTTGTCCCTGGTAGGCATTCTTTTATCACCAAACCTTATGAAAGAGAAAAGAAAGTGCAGGGAGGCCCCTTTATAGAATTCGTTATTTAGTGCAGCTGTGCACAGATTTAAAAATCATTCTTTGATTTTTCAATTTACTCTCCTCTAAAGCTGATAATGCTTGAGGGTTGTGTGGAAGAGAGATTAGAGACAGGTAATGGGAATGACAAGGACACTTGCTTTCTGCTGTGGTCTATATGAAAAATTATCCTACTTTGATGAATGGAAACCTGATGTGCTAAGAAACACAGAAATATGACAAAAATGTAAATTAAATGTCCCTTTTATATTCCAAGGAAAATGCAAGTTATGTTTAGAATTGGGCTCTTTCCAGATGCAACTGAATGACAAGCTCTGTGCAGCCTAAAGGAAACACTTTCTTTAGACAGAAAAAAGGAATGAGGCCTATACCTTTGTTTCTCTTTGTATGCTGTATGGCAAAAAGTTTTGGAAACTAATCATTTTTATGTATCATTACTGCTAGAGCAGCACTTCCCAAACTGTGCTGTAAGTAACTGAAAAATATAATAAGAAGCTCCTTAGCCACAAGTTGTCTATGTTTTGAAAATGTTAGTAACATATTTCTTCTAATAATTTGGTTTCAACATATATGCTATTTATGACTTAATTACTTGTCATTTAGTTATCTGATAAATAACCCTCTGGGAATTCAAGAGGGTAAAGGAAAGATGAATAGACAGCCTACTGCTTTGAAGTTAGATATTCTGATGGACCAGCTCATAGATCATGTACCCTTACTATATGCTACCCTTGATCGGAAGTTCTTTGCATTAATTCCTTTAATCTGCACAACTGTAAATTAGATGTTAAATTAGTTCAGTGAGGATGCTGTGGGCTTCCCTGGTGGCTCAGATGGTAAAGAATCTGCCTGCATTGTGAGAGACCTGGGTTCGATCCCTGGGTCAGGAGCATCCCCTGGAGAAGGGAATGGCAACCCACTCCAGCATTCTCGCCTGGAGAATTCTATGGACAGAAGAGCCTGGAAGGCTACAGTTCATGGGGTAGCAAAGAATTGGACACGACTGAGTGAACTTCATACAAGGATGCTATTAGACTGAAATGGCTCTATTGCCATGGAGGCATATGTAAGCAAACCAAAATCTAAGGCTTTAGATGCTTCTTGGTTTGTAAAATGGAAATGTAAGACCAACCAACCATAGTCAAATAGGCATTAAATGATACTCAATCATATGATGTTCTTGCTTTGTTTTCCACTTCTTTGTAAATCTTTCCCTGAGCTCCTACACAATGTGCTGCTCCCAACCATTTTCAGTTCAGGGCTGTCTGATCTCAATTAATTTTTGCTCAAATAAATGCTTAAAATATTTCTTATTCCTCAATTTATCTTTTATCATAAGTAAGGTAAGTATCATCTTTTACCAAAGGTAAAGCAATTCACCCCTTGATGACAGAACTGAAATGAAGATAAATGGATCAAAATGACAGCTGTCTGCTGGCACCCTGTTTGTTTAACTGATACACTGAGCACATCATGAGAAATGCTGAGCTGCCTGAGTTACAAGCAGGAATCAAGATAGGTGGGAGAAAATCAACAACCACAGATATGCAAATGATACCACTCTAAAGGCAGAAAATGAAGAGGAACTAAAAATCCTCTTGATGAGGGTGAAGGAGGAGAGTGAAAAACCTGGTTTAAGACTAATTATTAAAAAAATCAACAAAAAACAATATCGAGGCATCCAGCCCCATCACTGCATGACAAATAGCAGGGTCTTTGTGACCCTATGGACTGTAGTTTGCCAAGCTCCTCTATACATGGGATTCTCCAGGCAAGAATACTGGAGTGGGCTGCCATCCCCTCCTGCAGGAGATCTTTTTGACCCAGGGATTGATTGAAACCATGTCTCTTATGTCTTCTGCATTGGCAGGCCAGTTCTTTACAACTAGTGCCACCTGGGAAGCCCACATAGATACATACATGCATGCATATATATATATATATATATATATATATATATATATATATATATGTATATATCAAATTTGTGGCTAAGGATATGAATTATCAACAACGAGAAGACATAAAAGAAAAATTACAGGAACACGAAGAGACATTTTCACAAAAAGGATATACTTTATGTGTGACAAATACACAAAAAGGTGCTTACTGCCATTAATCATTCAGTTCAGTTCAGTTCAGTCACTCAGTCGTGTCCAACTCTTTGCGACCCCATGAACCACAGCATGCCAGGCCTCCCTGGCATGAACTCCCAGAGTCCATTCAAACCCATCTCCACTGAGTTGGTGATGCCATCCAACCATCTCATCCTCTGTAATCCCCTTCTCATCCTGCCCTCATCATTCCCAGCATCAAGGTCTTTTCCAATGAGTCAGCTCTTCGGATGAGGTGGCCAAAGTATTGGAGCTTCACTCCAACATCAGTCTCTCCAATGAACACCCAGGACTGATCTCCTATAGGATGGACTGGTTGGATCTCCTTGCAGTCCAAGGGAATCTCAAGAGCCTTCTCCAACACCACAGTTCAAAAGCATCAATTTTTTGATGCTCTGCTTTCTTTATATTCCAACTCTCACATCCATACATCACTACTGAAAAAAACCATAGCCTTGACTAGATGGACATTTGTTGGCAAAGTACTGTCTCTGTTTTTTAATATGCTTTCTAGGTTGGTCATAACTTTCCTTCCAAGGAACAAGCGTCTTTTAATTTCATGGCTGCAGTCACCATCTGCAGTGATTTTGGAGCTCCCCAAAATAAAGTCAGCCACTGTTTCCACTGTTTCCCCATCTATTTCCCATGAAGTGATGGGACCAGATGGCATGATCTTTGTTTTCTGAATGTTGAGCTTTAAGCCAACTTTTTCACTCTCCTCTTTCACTTTCATCAAGAGGCTTTTTAGTTCCTCTTCACTTTCTGTCATAATGATGTCATCTGTATATCTGAGGTTACTGATATTTCTCCCAGCAATCTTGATTCCAGCTTGTGCTTCTTCCAGCCCAGCTGGAATAATGTACTCTGCATATAAGTTAAATAAGCAGGGTGAAAATATAGATTTGTCGTACTCCTTTTCCTATTTGGAACTAGTCTGTTGTTCCATGTCCAGTTCTAACTGTTGCTTCCTGACCTGCATATAGGTTTCTCAAGAGGCAGGTCAAGTGGTCTGGTAGTCCCATCTCTTTCAGAATTTTCCACAGTTTATTGTGATCCACACAGTCAAAGGCTTTGGCATAGTCAATAAAGCAGAAATAGATGTTTTTCTGGAACTCTCTTGCTTTTTCCATGATCCAGCTGATGTTGGCAATTTGATCTCTGATTCCTCTGCCTTTTCCAGAATGAGCTTGAACATCCAGAAGTTCACAGTTCACATATTGCTGAAGCCTGGCTTGGAGAATTTTGAGCATTACTTTACTAGCGTGTGAGATGAGTGAAATTGTGCGGTAGTTTGAGCATTCTTTGGCATTGCCTTTCTTGGGATTGGAAAGAAAATTGACCATTTCCAGTCCTGTGGCCACTGCTAAGTTTTCCAAATTGCTGGCATATTGAATGCAGCACTTTCACAGCATCATCTTTCAGTATTTGAAATAGCTCAGCTGGAATTCCATCACCTCCACTAGCTTTGTTTGTAGTGATGCTTTCTAAGGCCCACTTGACTTCACATTACAGGATGTCTAGCTCTAGGCGAGTGATTGCACCATCGTGATTATCTGGGTCATGAAGATCTTTTTTGTATAGCTCTTCTGTATATTCTTGCCTCCTTTTCTTAATATCTTCTGCTTCTGTTAGGCTCCTACAATTTCTGTGCTTTATTGAGCCCATCTTTGCATAAAATATTCCCTTGGTATCTCTAATTTTCTTGAGGAGATCTCTAGTCTTTCCCATTCTATTCTGTTCCTCTGTCTTTTGCATTGATCACTAAGGATTACCTAAAAATTTAGGTGTCCCAACAAATAAAATACAAATACCAAGAAGACATACTTAAAGAATTTTGGAAAGTAAATTTCCTTTACTTTCATCAGAATCAAAGATTATTCAATGAAACATAATTAATCCTGATAATAAAAAAGAATTTTCAAAAAGATCTTTTAGTATGTGCAAAAGAGTTTCAGAAACATTTTATATGTATAGTAAGTGTCATACTGCTGCTACTGCTGCTAAGTCGCTTCAGTCGTGTCCAACTCTGTGCGACCCCATAGCACAGAAATAGATGTTTTCTGGAACTCTCTTGCTTTTTTGATGATCCAGGCAGCCCACCAGGCTCCGCAGTCCCTGGGATTCTCCAGGCAAGAACATAAGTGTGATAGTTTCTGTTAATTTAGATGGTTGAAATTTTATACAAATACAGTGAAAACATCATTTTCTGGATATCAGTTCAGTTGCTCAGTCGTGTCTGACTCTTTGCAATCCCATGAATCGCAGCACGCCAGGCCTCCCTGTCTATTACCATCTCACAGAGTTCACTCAAACTCATGTCCATTGAGTCGGTGATGCCATCCAGCCATCTCATCCTCTGTCATCCCCTTTTCCTCCTGCCCCCAATCCCTCCCAGCATCAGAATCTTTTCCAATGAGTCAACTCTTCACATGAGGTGGCCAAAGTACTGGAGTTTCAGCTTTAGCATCATTCTGTCCAAAGAACACCCAGGGCTGATCTCCTTCAGAATGGACCTGGTTGGATCTCCTTGAAGTCCAAGGGACTCTCAAGAGTCTTCTCCAACACTACAGTTCAAAAGCATCAATTGTTTGGTACTCAGCTTTCTTCACAGTCCAACTCTCACATCTGTACATGACCACTGGAAAAACCATAGCCTTGACTAGATGGAACTTTGTTGGAAAAGTAATGTCTCTGCTTTTGAATATGCTATCTAGGTTGGTCATAACTTTTCTTCCAAAGAGTAAGCGTCTTTTAATTTCGTGGCTGCAGTCACCATTTGCAGTGATTTTGGAGCCCAAAAAAATCAAGTCTGACACTTTGCATTGTTTCCGCATATATTTCCCATGAAGTGATGGGACCAGATGGCATGATCTTCGTTTTCTGAACGTTGAGTTTTAAGCCAACTTTTTCACTCTCCTCTTTCACTTTCATCAAGAGGTTCTTAAATTCCTCTTCACTTTCTGCCATAAGGATGGTGTCACCTGCATATCTGAGGTTATTGATATTCCTCCCGTCAATCTTGATTCCAGCTTGTGCTTCCTCCAGCCCAGCTGTTCTCATGATGTACTCTGCATATAATTTAAATAAGCAGGGTGACAATATTGACTTGTCGTACTCCTTTTCCTATTGGAACCAGTCTGCTGTTCCATGTCCAGTTCTAACTGTTGCTTCCTGACCTGCATATAGGTTTCTCAAGAGGCAGATCAGGTGGTCTGGTAGTCCCATCTCTTACAGAATTATCCACAGTTTATTGTGATCCACACAGTCAAAGGCTTTGGCATAGTCAATAAGGCAGAAATAGATGTTTTTCTGGAACTCTCTTGCTTTTTTGATGATCTAGAAGATTTTGGCAATTTGATCTCTGGTTCCTCTGCCTTTTCGAAAACCAGCTTGAACATCTGGAAGTTCACAGTTCATGTATTGCTGAAGCCTGGCTTGGAGAATTTTGAGCATTACTTTACTAGCATGTGAGATGAGTGCTATTGTGCGGTAGTTTGAGCATTCTTTGGCATTGCCTTTCTTGATATAACTAACGTCTATAGATAACAGCATCACCAACTCAGTGGACATTAACCTGAGCCAACTCTGGCAGACAGCAAAGGACAGAGGAGCCTGGTAGGATAGTACATGGTGTCACAAGAGTTGGATATGACATAGTGAAAGAGAAACAACAAAATAGATAACATCATCCAACAACAGCAAACTACACATTCTTCTCAAGATCACATGGAGCTTTCACAAAAATAAACGACATTATGAGAACAAAATACATCTTTAAAATTTTTTTTAAAACACAAAATAGGAACCATACCATCTCTTCTCTCATACCATACTGTATGTAATTAAACTAAAAATCAGTAAAAAGAAGGATAACTGGAAAATAACATAATATGTGGAAATTAAACAACATACTACTAAACAGCATATGAATTGAAGAAACCTCAAGAGAAATTAAAATATATTTTAATAAAGTGAAAATAAAAATACAGTCATCAAAATGTATAAAGATGTAGCAAAATCAGTAGAGAAAATTATAGAAATAAATGCATTAATTATAAAAATGATATACAATTAATATTTTAAGATGCTACCATAGGAAACTAAAATAGTAGATAAAATAAATTCAAGCTAAGCAAAAGGATAGAAATAATGAAAATAAGAGCAAACACCAATGCAATTAATAATAAGAAATCAACAGAAAATCTATAAAACCAAAAGATTGTTCTTTGAAAAGATAATTAAAATGGTTAAGTCAGCCAGGATAACTGAGAAGAAAAGAGAAAGGACTCAACTTACTAATATCAGAAACAAAACATGGAATAGCATTACAGATCCTATGGGCATTATGAGGATAATAAAGAAAGAAAGAAGACGTGTTAGTCACTCAGTTGTGTCCTACTCTTTGTGACCCCATGGACTACAGCCTGCCAGGCTCCTCTGTCCATGGGATTTCCCAGGCAAGAATACTGCAGCGGGTTGCCATTTTCTTCTCCAGGGATCTTCCCAACCCAGGGATCAAACCCGGGTCTCCTGAATTGCAGGCAGATTCTTTACCATCTGAGCCACTAGGGAAGCCCAAGGATAATAAAGGAATGCAAAAAAAATGCTATGCTCACAAAATCGATCCTATATGAAATAAGCCAATTCCTTAAAGGAACAATTTTCTAAAACTAACACAAGAAAAAATAGATAACTTGAATTTGCCTATACCTATTAAGCAAATGTTGGATAACAGCAAATAACCTCCAAAACCAGAAAGCACCAGGCCCAGATGGATTCACTAGTGATTTCATTGCATGTTTAAGGAAAAAAAAAATTGTTCTAATCCTCTGAAATCTTTTTCAGAGGATAGAAGCAAAGGGAATACTTCCTATTCCATTCCATAAGGCCAGTATTACCCTAGTATTTAAAAAAAGACAAAGAAATTATGATAAAAACTATAAATAAATATCTCCCAAGAACACAGAGATAGGAGTTCACAACAAAATATGAGTAAACAATGTAAACAAAGAATTACACCCCATAACCAAGGGGGATTTATCCCAGGTATGCAAAACTGGTTAAACATTTGAAAAGTGATTAATATAGTCCATCCAATTAATGGGGTGAAGAAGAAAAATCACCACTTCTTTTCAATATCTTATTAGAAATCCTACTTAATGCACAAGGACAAGATAAGGGGGAAAGAGCTATACAGATTGGAAAGGAAGACATAAAACTGCCTTTATTTGAAGATGACATGATTTTCTATTTAGAAAATCATAAAAAATTTAACAACAAAAAAAATTATGGATCTAATAAGCAGATACAGCAAGGTTGCAGAATACAAAGTTACTATGGAAAAAATCAACTGCTTTCCTGTTTACCAAAAAGAAACAATTGAAATCTTAAAATACACAGCAACATATTAACATTTATACTAGTATCCCCCAAAATGGAATACTTAGCTATAAATCTAACAAAATATGTGCACGATCTATAAGAGGAAAACTGTAAAACTCTGATGAACGAAATCAAGTAAGAATTAAACAGCAAGATATTCCTTGTATATGAATAGGAAGACTCAGTGTTGTCAAGATATCAGTGCTAAAAAACTTGGTCTATTGATTTGATGCAACCCCAATCAAAATCCCAGAAAGTTATTAATATTTTATAGCTATGCACAACGTGATTCTAAAGTTAATATGAAGAGGCTAAAGACCCAGAATGGTCAACTTGATACTGAAGGAAAAGAACTAAATAGAAAGATTGACACTATCCAACTTCAAGACTTACTATAAAGCTACAGAAATCAAAACACAGAAAAATGAACTGAAAAATTAAAAAAGAAGAAAAGAGAAATAAATGAATGTAGCACTAGAGAGGCCAGAAATAGACACAGATATAATCAAATAATCTTTGACAAAAGAGCAAAAACACTACAATGAATAGTGTTTTCAACAAATGGTTCTGGAAAAACTGGACATCCATATGCAAAAACAAAAACATGAATCTAGATATAGACTTTACAGCCTTCACAAAAGCTAACCTAAAATGGATCCGAGACATAAATGTCAAATACAAAACTAAGACTCCCAGAAGATAGCATGGAAGGAAATTTAGATAAACTTGGGTATGATGATGACCTTTTAGGAACAACACCAGAAGTTCAACCTATGAAAGAAACAATTGACAAACTGAACTTTACTAAAAAAAAAAAAAAAAAAAAAAATTATCTAGGGACTTTCCTGGTGGTCCAGTGGCTAAGACTCTGTTCTCCCAATGCAGGGGCCTGGGCTCAATCTCTGTTCAGGGACCTAGATCCCACATGCTGCAACTGAGAGTTCTCATACCACAACTAAAGACCAGCCCACATGCTACAACTGAGACTTGGTGTAGCCAAATAAATAAATAATTTTAAAACAAAAATCTATTCTGTGAAAGAAAAGTCAAGAGAATGAGGATATAAGTCATAGACCAAGAGAAAATATTTGTAGAAGACACATCTGATAAAAGATTGTTATTCAAAATATGGAAGAATTCTTAAAATTCAACAATCAGAAAACAAACAACCCACATTTTTTAAATGATCCAAAGACTTTAACAGACACCTCTCCAAAGAAGATATACACATGGCAAATAAGCATATGAAAAGATATCCTGCACTAGATGTTATCAAGGAAATGCAAATAATATAATTAGATTCTTCTCCATACTTATTAGAATGCCAAAGTCAGGAACACTAACAACACAAAATGCTACTGAGGATATGGAACAAGAGTAATTCTCATTCATCATGGCTGAGAACTCAAAATGTTACAACCACTCCAGAAGATCATTTGCTGGCTAAACATACTTGTACTATACAATCTGGCAAAGGTACTTTGGAACATATACGCAAAGAATTTAAAAACATATTCACACAAAAACTTGCATGTGAATAATTATAGTTGGAATCAACCGAGATGTCTTTCAGTACGTGAATGGAATACACTCAGACAATTGAATATAAAAGTCCAAAAAAGAAATGAACTATCAATGCATAAAAAGACATGGAGGAACCTTAAACACATATTACTAAGTGCTAGAAGTCAATCTGAAATGTCTTCCTACTGTAGGTACTTGGTCACTCAGTCACATCCTATTCTTTGCAACCCCATGGGCTGTAACCCTAGTCCAACTAAATTGCATTCTGGAAAAGGGAAAACTCTGGAGACAGTAAATGATCAAGTTGTCAAGAGTAAAATGGAAAGGAGTGAATTGGCAGAGCACAGAAGATTTTTGGAGCATTGAATATATCCTGTATGATCCTATAATAATGGATGCATGTCATTTTACATTTGTCCAAATCCACAGAATTTTTAAGAGTGAACCCACTGTTTACTGGATATTGTGTGATTATGCTGTGACAATGTATGTTCATCAATTGTAGCAAATGTACCACCCTAGTGGGGGATGTTGATAATGGGAGAGGCTATGTGTATATGGGGGCAGAAGGTATACAGGGAAACTTTGTACCTTCCTCTCAGTTTTGCTGAGAACTTTAAACTGTTTTAAGAAATAGTCTTTAAAAAAAAAAACAACAAAGAGATTAAATACTGAACTATAAGATATGGTTTTGTTATACATTCCATCACTAAATTGGTATATTTTGCAGTAGCTTTAAAAATGACTGGGACTTCCCTGGTGGTCCAGTGGTTAAGACTGTGTGCTTCCACTACAAGGGGCAAAGGTTCAACTTGGTTGGAAAATTAAGATCCCACAAAAACTAAAAATTACATTAAATTAAAATGATTTGAAGCATATATTCACTGCTTTTTAGTACCTATATTACACTAAATCTGCTATTTTTAGATATCATCCAAAACTAATCCACCATGTTGGATTTTCAAATTCAAAAGTAATAGAGAATTCATAGCATGTAAATATAGAAACAAAAATGTTTTCTTGGACTTGGGTAAAATGCATAGGATTATAGAGTCAGTAAGTCATTTTGTAGATGGAGAATGCCAATTAAATGCAGTGTTTCTGATTTACCTATTTTCTATAATATAAACATAAAAGACAATGTTTTAGCTAGAAAACAGACCAGAGTTTAAGATAACAAAACAGAGAGCTTTTCTAATACATTGTGTTCAAAGTGTTGTGCTTTGTTTATTCATTCATGGTTTGATTTCCGACTTCTGCTGGGAATGAAGAAAAAGTTTGAAAATGTTCTTTTTTTATAAAGATAGCAGGGTGCCATTTATAACTGGTCAGTTATGGCAGAAAGTGAAGAAGAACTAAAGAGCCTCTAGATGAAAGTGAAAGAAGAGAGTGAAAAAGTTGGCTTAAAGCTCAACATTTAGAAAACTAAGATCATGGCATCCGGCCCCATCACCTCATGGCAAATAGATGGGGAAACTGTGGAAACCCGTGGCTGACTTTATTTTGGGGGGCTCCAAAATCACTGCGGATGGTGACTGAAGCCATGAAATCAAAAGACGCTTGCTCCTTGGAAAGAAAGTTATGACCAACCTAGACAGCATATTAAGAAGCAGAGACATTACTTTGCCAAGAAAGGTCCATCTAGTCAAGGCTATGGTTTTTCCAGTAGTCATGTATGGATGTGAGAGTTGGAATATAAAGAAAGCTGAGCACCGAAGAATTGATGCTTTTGAACTGTGGTGTTAGAGAAGACTCTTGAGAGTCCCTTGGACTGCACGAAGATCCAACCAGTCCATCCTAAAGGAGATCAGTCCTGGGTGTTCATTGGAGGGACTGATGTTGAAGCTGAAGCTCCAATACTTTGGCCACCCAATGTGGAGAGCTGACTCATTTGAAAAAAAAAAAAAAAAAAACCCTGATGCTGGGAAAGATTGAGGGCAGGAGGAGAAGGGGACGACAGAGGATGAAATGGTTGGATGGCATCACCGACTCATCGGATATGGGTTTGGGTGGACTCCGGGAGTTAGTGATGGACAGGGAGGCCTGGTGTGCGGTGGTTCATGGGGTCACAAAGAGTGGGACATGAATGAGCGACTGAACTGAACTGAAATACAATTTATGTAAAATATGAGAGACAAGGCAGCAAATAGCTGATTCAAATGCTTCACAAAATCCTCAACTCTATTTTTAAAAAGTACAAATAAACTAAGAAGGAAACTCCCTGTGGGATAGCATATGGATCAGTTTTCATTTGATTAGTGTAAATGGGTAGAAATGACATTCTTTGACAGGAAGCTTTTGTTTATATGATAGAGAAAATGAAAAAAGAAATCAAATAACTTGAAAAGAAATGCTTTATTTACACAAGAGGCTTATGAAACCCAAGCTATGTTGTCAGTCAAAGCAAAGCTCTCATTAATATATATTTATGGTTATTTAAATTTTCTTTCCCTATGTGCATTTTCTAGAAAGAAGGAATAATCTTGGTGATTCTAAGACATTTATGCTTAAGATACAAAGAACTTTTTTTCACAATATACTTTCTGTGTTATAGAGGATATAGAGATAAAATTGGAGAAGGCAATGGAGCCCCACTCCAGTACTCTTGCCTGGAAAATCTCATGGATGGACTGAGCAACTTCACTTTCACTTTTCACTTCATGCATTGGAGAAGGAAATGATAACCCACCCCAGTGTTCTTGCCTGGAGAATCCCAGGGACGGGGAAGCCTGGTGGGCTGCCGTCTATGGGGTCGCACAGAGTCGGACATGACTGAAGCGACTTAGCAGCAGCAGCAGAGATAAAATTAATAATTATAAAGTCATCCAGAAATCAAACAAAATGGAATAGGGAAATCTCTTTATAGCTCATTTTAGAAATAACTTTGTGTGGGTTAAATATTATACATATATATTTTACAAAATTATTCTAAAAATAAAATCAGCTGTACTTGTGATATTCCAAGTACACGTTGGTTGCATTTAGATCTGTGGGTCTTTATTTAAAAAAACACTTCTTACATCATTAAAAACCCTTATAAAACATAGCTTAATTGAGGACCTACACATATCATTGCTTCCTATATTTTTACAAATTTTTCTATTCTGTTGTTCTTTAGTCATTAAGTTGTGTCCGACTTTTTGTGACCACATGGATTGTAGCCCATCAGCCTCTTCTGTCCATAGGGTTTCCCAGGCAAGAATACTGGAGTGGGTTGCCACTCCCTGTTCCAGGGGATCTTCGCAACCCAGGGATTGAACCCATGTCTCCTACATTGGTGAGCGGATTCTTTAGCATTGAGCCACCAGGACATATAATTTTTCATTAAACATGTCTACTTTTAAATTTTTACTTTCATAAGTATAAAATATTTGACTCATTGCTTATTATGCTTGTAGAATGAATTCTTAAATTATTGATAAAAACATGAAAATTATTATCATCAATTTTATATTGGCAGAAAAGCTCAAAAAGTTGGGCATACTAAAACCACAGCATTCCTGTAGTTGCTGACTCCATGATATATTATTAAAAATTCCACTGAAAGACAGTCTTAGTCTTATTAGTAGGAAAATATAATTTTATAATTACTTTAACTTTCCAACAAAGCCTATCATTTTAGAACTTTAACATTTTATTTGTTGTTGGAATTCATTATCTTTTTCTAAAGAGTGTCCTTCAATCAGGTGGCCAAAGGATTGGAGTTCCTGCTTCAATATCAGTCCTTCCAATGAATATTCAGGACTGATTTCCTTTAGGATGGACTGATTGGATCTCCTTACAGTCCAAGGTACTCTCAAGAGTCTTCTCCAACACCACCAGTTCAATGGCATCAATTCTTTAGCACTCAGGTTTCTTTATGATCCAACTCTTCTATGCATACATGACTACTGGAATGATGGATGATAAACATTACATCTAGATAATTGATAGTCAAATGCTGAAAATCAAAATAAAGAAAAAAGTTATTTATACCAGCCAAAGAAGAGACATAATAAAAATGGACAAAAGCCAGTTTTTTTTACTTATCATCAAGATATCTTTTGGATGTTGAAGAGAAAACAAAAAGATCTGTCAACATAAAATTCTGTATCTATCAAAAATATCTATTAGTAGTGAAGCTGACAATTCCATTTCAGTTTACAATGTTGAAAACCCCAAGAAAATATTGTTACTTCACTAACAATGAAAAAAAGAGTTGAACAATAAAAAAATAAATAAATAAATAAATAAAATAAATAAATAAAGAGTGTGTGATGTATTTTTTTTTTACTAGCATTCTCCTTTCTCTGTGATTTATAAACAATTAATTTACAGAATGTCACCATTTTGGCTCATAAATGTTATAAACATTTAATGATCTAACATTTTAATTGTGCTTTAATTACATTTATCATGAGATGATGTTTATGTGTATACTGATACTTACTTCTCATTTTTGGTATGTTTTCCTTATTTTTTAAAAAGGCTTACTACATTACAAATCACATAATGATAAATGATGGTTTAATTGTGCTCTTTTATATTTTCTCCCTTTTTACAATTTAATTCATTTGATATATCTGGTGTTCTCATCATCTTAAAATTTCAAATGCATATCATTTTAGTTTTTATTTTCTTTGGAACTAAGATATATTGATCTAATTTTTATATTTTAATAATTTCCCATTTTCTTTATTGTGCCAAGAGACAAACATTTTTAAGAGTATGTTTTCTTTGTAGTTTATCAAATTGGTTATGTTATATTGATATAACACCTGGTAAAGCAGATTCAGATACTGTTTTATACCTATTACTAATATTCTGTCTAACTTTTCCCTAGTTGACCTATCAAAGTTCAAAGACATCTGTTGAAAACTGATAAGATTTTGTTAAGTATATCTAGATTATTGTTTACATATTTGGAAACTTTTAGTTTAACAAAATAAAAGATTCAAAACTATTATAGCTCAATAGAAAGGTAACTGTAACATTGTAATACAGGCTTGCTTTACCTAAATGTAATTTTAAAATCCTAAATTGTAAGTTACAGTTAACTAAGCATCATATAGATGGGGAAAGTTGACACTGTAGGAGTACATAGTTTAGTATCAGAAAATTCATCACTGACATTCAGCATGTACATATTATACAGTAACAAAAAAAGAAAATACTATGATCATTCTAACTGGAGGAAAAAAGCAAGTTAATGAGTTCTAACACTTCCTGAGTATTGGCATTTATCACATGCAGAGCCAGAAGCAGGAACTTAGAGACAGGATGTTTATTTTGGAGGTGATCCCAGGAAGAGAGGAAGAGAGAAAGAGAGAATGGGGAAAGTAAAACACCAGTCAGGAAACACTAATAAAGAATGTGTAATAAAGTTGATTAATGGCATTTACAACTAGGAATCCTCATAATTTCAAGCAATTCTGTAAACAATGACTCAGAATGGCTCCTCCAAGAGATGAGAGATTGTGACAAAAGAGTTTTCAAGCTTCTAACAATTTCCCACACTATTAATATGTGAAAAATATCCTTTTGTTAAGTTCAGACTAATGATAAAAAATCTATTTTTGGAATGAGGCTGCACAACACAAAATGGTAAATAAGTATTTCTAGGTGATCTCTGAACATGAGAAGATCTCTTTAACTGGAAAGAGTCTCATCCTATGAAGGAGAAAACCAGAAGTTTTCATGCAGTTGCATGTTTGTTTCGGAAGTTGATTTCAAGAATAAACAAAATACCCTAACATTTATAACAAATTACCAGTTTGTTATCACCAACAATAGAAATTATTTTATGACATCAATACAATTGTTTTAGAAGAGAAAGTGCTGGCATGACTATCTAAATGAATCAACGTTCTGTTCTCAGCTGATTTTAGTGATGAAAGATATGGCTATGAAATCTATGTGAATACGTGAAACCTAAAATAGATTGTTTTTCAAGTCATCAGTAGCAGTGCTTTCTGCCATGCCCCACCCCTCCCACACAATAGTTTTCATGTGTTTTAAAACTTATGGACTCTGTGGGAGAGGGAGAGGGTGGGAAGATTTGGGAGAATGGCATTGAAACATGTAAAATATCATGTATGAAATGAGTTGCCAGTCCAGGTTCGATGCACGATACTGGATGCTTGGGGCTAGTGCACTGGGATGACCCAGAGGGATGGTATGGGGAGGGAGGAGGGAGGAGGGTGCAGGATTGGGAACACATGTATACCTGTGGCGGATTCATTTTGATATTTGGCAAAACTAATACAATTATGTTAAGTTTAAAAAATTAAATTAAATTTAAAAAAAAGAGGAAAAAAAAAAAGAAATCCAAAGGATTCAAACATAAAAAAATAAATAAATAAATAAAAATATGTTGAATGGCATGGTTTGTTTTCCTCCTAAAAAAAAAAAAAAAAAAAAACCAGACAGGGCATTCTGTATAATGTGTCTGCATAGAGGTTGCAACAATAGAAGAAAAGGAACAAATAAAGCTGTAACAGTCACACAAAAAGGTGGTAAAGAATAAAAAAGAGAAACAGAAAAAGCAAACAAATACAGATCTTCTTTGACTTACAATGAGGTTATATCCCCATAAACTCAAAGTAACATGAAAATATCTTGTCAAAAATACATTTCATATACCTAACATTCCAAATAACATAGCTGAGCCTAGCCTAACTTAAATGTGCTCAGAAGATCCATGTTAGCCTGCAGTTGGGCAAAATCATTTAACACAAAGCTTATTTCATAATAGTGTTGATATCTCATGTAATGTTTTGAACACTATACTAAAAGAGAAAAATGGAATACAAGTTGTAAGTGTATGAATTCTTTTCCTTTGTGATGGCATGGTGGATTGGTAGCAGCAACTTGATGCCACTGCCCAGCATCACAAGATAGTATCTACCACATGCAACTAGCTTGAGAAGAGATCAAAATTCAACATCTAAGGAATATTTTCTACTGAATGTGAGAAATCGTTAAGTCAGATGATCATTGGTCAGGAACTCTGGATTTGTGGTAGGACAAATTTCTACTTCACCAAAATATAACTGAAATTAAACTCAAGCTACTTGCTAAAAAATAGTCTTAAAACAAACAACACAAACCCCAGAGAGACTAATTACCATATGTGGCAGCATAACTTTAATCTCTGCATCTGTCTTGGCTCCACTTTTTGTCTTTCTTTCACACGGTCATCTCCGTAAGAGGACACCAGTCATATTGAGTTAGGGGATCCATCCTACTTTAGAGTGGCCTCATCTGAACTTACCTAATTATATCTGTGGCAATCTTATTCCACATAAGGTTACATTTAAGGTAACAGGGGTTAGGATATCAACATATGATGAGGGGGAATGCAATTCAACCCATCAGATAAGAGCAGTTGCTCAGTTGTGTCTGACTCTTTGCGACCCCATGAATCGCAGCACGCCAGGCCTCCCTGTCCATCACCAACTCCCAGAGTTCACTCAGACTCCCGTCCATCGAGTCAGTGATGCCATCCAGCCATCTCATCCTCTGTCGTCCCCTTCTCCTCCTGCCCCCAATCCCTCCCAGAATCAGAGTCTTTTCCAATGAGTCAACTCTTCGCGTGAGGTGGCCAAAGTACTGGAGTTTCAGCTTTAGCATCATTCCTTCCAAAGAAATCCCAGGGCTGATCTCCTTCAGAATGGACTGGTTAGATCTCCTTGCAGTCCAAGGGACTCTTAAGAGTCTTCTCCAACACCACAGTTCAAAAGCATCAATTCTTTGGCGCTCAGCCTTCTTCACAGTCCAACTCTCACATGCATATATGACCACAGGAAAAACCATAGCCTTAACTAGATGAACCTTTGTTGGCAAAGTAATGTCTCTGCTTTTGAATATGCTATCTAGGTTGGTCATAACTTTCCTTCCAAGGAGTAAGCGTCTTTTAATTTCATGGCTGCAGTCACCATCTGCAGTGACTTTGGAGCCCAGAAAAATAAAGTCTGACACTGTTTCCACTGTTTCCCCATCTATTTCCCATGAAGTGATAGGACCCGATGCCATGATCTTCGTTTTCTGACTGTTGAGCTTTAAGCCAACTTTTTCACTCTCCACTTTCACTTTCATCAAGAGGCTTTTTAGTTCCTCTTCACTTAACAATTGTTAAATATATTTTAGTAAGATTTCTGATTGTTCAGTGGGGATATGTGTGTTTATGCTAAGTCGCTTCAGTTGTATCTGACTTTTTGTGATCCTATGGACTGTAGATTGCCAGGATCCCCTGTCCAAGGAATTCTCTAGGCAAGAATACTGGAGTGCATTGCCATGCCCTCATCCAGGGTATCGTCCCAACCCAGAGATGTCTCCGGCTTTGGCAGGTGGGTTCTTTGTCTCTTATGTCTCCTGCTTTGGCAGGTGGGTTCTTTGCCACTGGCAGCACCTGGGAAGCCCTCAGTGGGAGAATGGAACTGAAAATAAATTGTATTATTTATCTGCAGAAAACCCAGAGTTCCCTTAATATGCTCCTCCTTTTCAGTTTGAAATCCTTAGCACTCAATTTATTCCTCTCTTTCCTCTCTCACTAGATACTCTCATCACTGCTGATGACCATTGGACTGAACTCATTCTGCTCCATATGTCTAATTGTTTTTAGGCTTAAATGAACATCTGTGGAAATTTTGTTGGTATACTGAGTGTTAGATGAGGTTCGGTGATTATTAATATACTCTTCAGTATAAAAGAGTTTAAATCAAGTGACATTTAAAAATCAAACTTAAAGGACTTCTTCAATTAACTCTAAATCAATTGAGATTTCTCACTCTCTAATATCATTTCCTCCAAATAAATTCAGTGTAAAAAAGTATCCTGTGAAGTAGAGAACTGTCACCCGATGCGATAAAATAAACATTAACAGAAGTGATATTCACCAAAAAAAGCAGAGTGTGAGGAATCCATTAGAAAAGAAATAAAATTAGGGCACATACTTTGATGTAGCAGTGCTTTATAAAAGCAGTACTAGTTAAGAAGAAGAAAAAAAATAAAATACCAAATCAAGTTTTGTCTACAAAATTGTCTAAACTGAATGGTTTATAACTCATGAATTTTAAAATCAGTAAGATTATCATTGAGGGCAAAGCTTTTGTCTTTCCTTGTGGTTGAATTTTTTAATGGATTAGCAGTTGGACAATTATAAAGTTTGGGTTTAGATTTATAAACCACCCACTCACCACTGTGGACACATACATGCATACACATATACAGATATTTTGAGTTTGGAACTAATTGAGAATCAAAAAATTTGATACAGGCATACTTAATTTTATTGTGTTTTGCTTTATAGATATCGTGTTTTGTTTTGTTTTGTTTTACAAATTGAATGTTTCAGGTAACCCTCCCAACCCTGCATCAAGCAAGTCTATCCATGCTATTTTTCCAAAAAGCATTCTTTTTTAGTTAAAGTATTTACATTTTTTATACATCATACTATTGTACATGTATTTGGCTATAGTATAGTATAAATAAAATTTATATGCACTGAGAAACCAAAACATTTGTGTGACTCATTTTATTGTCATAATCACTTTATTGCAGTGGTTTGAAACCAAACCCACAATATCTCTGAGGTCTGCCTGTATGTATATGAGATATCTTATTTAAAATCATGGAATAGGGAGAGTTGAATGATAGGCGGGAATCACTGGAGAGGACAGAGTCCCTGAGGAAAACCTCCATCTGCCTTACTAAGGGTTCTTTACTGTGGGTAAGGGACAGGAAAGGGAACATGACAGGATTAACAGGAGGCAGATATAGAGACAGACAGAATAGAAAACAAAAGGAGTAGGAGGAGCAACAATATCTTTAATGTTATTACCTCCATCTTATTGTAATATGTAGACTTTCCTGGTGGCTCAGACAGTAAAGCGTCTGCCTACATTGCGGGAGACCTGGGTTCAATCTCTGGGTTAGGAAGATCCTCTGGAGAAGGAAATGGCAACCCACTTCAGTATTCGGCTGGAAAATCCCATGGACACAGGAGCCTGGTAGGCTACAGTCCATGGGGCCGCAAAGAGTCAGACACAACTGAGAGACTTCAATAATCTGAAGATGAATTTACATTTTTCACAATTCAGATTAATCACTCATTTTCCAATAATATTAACAGCAAAGCTAAGAAATGCTATTTTTACTCAAGAAAAATTTACTAGGGCCACAGGAGAGAAGCAAGTTAAATTCCCCTCTAAATGTATATTATCAAACATGATACAGATACATTTTGAGTGTTGTCATGTTTCAATAAAAATGAAGGAAAACAAATATGTAAAAACACCACCTATACATGTCTTAACAATGATTTACATCAACAATATGCCAACAGACCTGGAAAGCAGACCTAAGGACACAGTGGGAGGGGAGGAGGGAGGGGGTAAGTTGTATGGAGAGAGTAACATGGAAACTTACAATACCATATGTAAAATAGATAGCCAGTGAGAATTTGCTGTATGACTTAGGAAACTCAGACAGGGGCTGTGTGACAATTGAGAAGGGTGGGATGGAGAGGGAGATGAAGTGGAGGTTTGGGAGGGAGGGGACATGGGTGCACTTATGAGTGATTCTTGTTGATGTATGACAGTAAACTACAAAATTCTGTAAAGCAAATATTTTCAATTTAAAAAAAAAATGACAAATATGTAATATACCAAGAGTCTTCTATACTCATTGGTCCACTATAGCAAACTTAAATTTAACTGGAAAAAATAATAAAATGTGATAAATCACAGTTTAACTTTTAATGAAAGAATTGGCTAAAACCTGTTTATTTTTAATCAAGAAGAAAATAATTTTGAAAACATACAATGGTCTACATTATATATTTTATATATATATATGCCATATAATTCAAGTTAAATATTCTGTACTCCTTCACATTTTATAAAACTTAACTTATCTAATGCCTATCTCACAGAATCCAGTAAATTAAATGTACTTCAAAATTCCTATTTAAGGAAACTAGATCTTATTGAGTTTATGTAACTTATTCAAAAATCAGATACAAATAATGTTCTAGAACATGACCTCCATTTTTTCTCCTTCCATTGGTTAGTGTGTGTTTACTTATACTTATGTGTAAAAAAGAAAGGTAACTCTATTTGATGCTTCTGAACTGTGCTGTTGGAGAAGACTCTTGAGAGTCCCTTGTATTGCAAGGAGATCAAACCAATCAATCCTAAAGGAAACCAACCCTGAATATTCGTTGGAAGGATAGATGCTAAAGCTGAAGCTCCAATACTTCGGCCACCTTAGGCAAAGAACCAATTCATTGGAAAAGACCCTGATGCTGAGTAAGATTGAAGGTAGGAGTAGAAGGGGATGACAGAGGATGAGGTGGTTGGATGGCATCACCGACTCAATGGACATGAGTTGGAGCAGGCTCCAAGAGTTGGTGATAGAAAGGGAAGCCTGGCATGCTGCAGTCCATGGGGTTGCAAAGAGTGAGACACAACTGAGAGACTGAACTCAACTGAACTGTATTTCTGTCAGATCTGGGAACACAGGAGAATAGTGATTATGAGCCTGATGATGGTAAGCAGGAAATTATACCTAAAGTATTTATACCTAAAATATAATGCCAGTAAATCAAAGTGGATTTGCCCAGACTGGCTGAGCAATTTATTTTCAAGTAAGAAATGTGAAATTGTGCTACACATCCTAACAAAGTAGAGAAAAGCATCTTCACTGAAAAGCAACATGCAGAAAATATAAAGGACAATGAGAGTAACTTTGACCTGTGTGCTATAACATGCATATATTTAAGAATAATGATACATAAGTGAGCAAACAGAAAGAAATGATGCTTGGAGTACCATTTAATGCAAGCAACCATTATCTTTCAGAAAACAGAGACAGACACCAAGTGACAGCTTGAATACGCCTCCTAAATTTGTGAAAAAAGCCACATTGGACTCTCCCTCTCAGCAACTCCTCCAGTTTATAACACCTTTATAAATGAACCCAGGTGAAATCAGCAGAGAAATAATTCAGCAAACACACACACAATAATAATAAATAAAAAAATAGCTGTTGTTTATAGCCACTATGTTTTAGACTCCTTTGTTTAGTAGCAATTGAAAGCCAATAGTTGAGCTATTTCAAATCCTGAAATATGATGCTGTGAAAGTGCTGCACTCAATATGCCAGCAAATTTGGAAAACTCAGCAGTGGCCACAGGACTGGAAAAGGTAAGTTTTCATTCCAATCCCAAGAAAGGCAATGCTAAAGAATGTTCAAACTACTGCACAATTGCACTCATCTCATATGCTAGCAAAGTAATGCTCAAAATTCTCCAAGCCAGGTTTCAACAGTACATGAACCATGAACTTCCAGATGTTCAAGCTGGATTTAGAAAAGACAGAGGGACCAGATATCATATTTCCAACATCTGTTGAATCATAGAAAAAGTAAGGGAGTTCCAAAAAATATCTACTTCAGCTTTATTGACTATGCCAAAGTGTTTGGCTCTGTGGATCATAATAAACTGTGAAAATTCTTAAAGAGATGGGAATACCAGACCACCTTACCTGCCTCCTGAGAAATCTGTATGCAGGTCAAGTGGCAACAGTTAGAACCAAACATGAAACAACAGACTGATTCCAAATTTGGAAAGGAGCACGTCAAGGCTGAATATTGTTACCCTGCTTATTTAACTTACATGCAGAGTATAACATGCGAAATGCCAGGCTGGAAAAAGCACAAGCTGGAATCAAGATTGCCAGGAGAAATATCAATAACCTCAGATATGCAGATGACACCACTCTTATGGCAGAAAGTGAAGAGGAACTAAAAAGCCTCTTGATGAAAGTGAAAGAGAGTGAAAAAGCTGGCTTAAAACTCAACATTCAAAAAGCTACGATCTTGGCATCTGGTCCTATCACCTCATGGCAAATAGATGGTGAAACAAAGGAAACGGTGACAAACTTTATTTTGGGGGGCTCCAAAATGCAGCCACGATGTTAAAAGACACTTGCTCCTTGGAAGAAAAGCCATGACCAACCTAGACAGCATATTAAAAAGCAGAGAGGTTACTTTGCTGACAAAGGTCCATCTAGTCAAAGGTATGGTGTTTCCAGTATGTATGGATGTGAGAGTTGGACCATAAAGAAAGCTGAGCACTGAAGGGTTGATGTTTTTGAACTGTGGTGTTGGAGAAGGTTCTTGAGTCCCTTGCACTGCAAGGAGATCAAACAAATCAATCCTAAAGGAAACCAACCCTGAATATTCATTGGAATGACTGATGCTAAAGCTGAAGCTCCAATACCTTGGCCATCTGAGGCAAAGAACCAATTCATTGGAAAAGATTCTGATGCTGGGAAAGATTGAAGGTAGGAGTAGAAGGGGACGACAGAGGATGAGATGGTTGCGTGGCATTATGAACTTGATGGACATGAGTTTGAACAGGCTCCAGGAGTTGGTGATGGACAGGGAGGCCTGGTGTGCTGCAGTCCATGGGGTCACAGAGGAAGACACAACTGAGCGACTGAACTAACACCACTGAGGAGCCAGGCGCAAAGTGAGTATAATGTAATTTTCTGGAAAGTTATTCTTTAATAAATCTATGTGGCTACCTATATTCACAGTAATAATCACTGATTATACAAAAGCATAATTTAGAGAGAGTTCCTGCCCCCACAGAACTACCATACAAGCTAACAATCCCACTTTTGGGTTACATCTAAAGAAAACAAAGACAATCTGTTGAAGAGATACTTCCACTCTCCTGTGCCTTTTAAGCTTGTTTACAATAGCCAAGACCTAAAGATAACCTAAGAATCCATCAGTGGATGAATGAATAAAGACTCTGTGGTATATTCAACAGAATAGCATTTAGCCATAAAAAAGAAGTAAATTCTGCTAACCACAACAACACATGTGGATCTTAAGGGTATTATAACAAGTAAAGTAAGTCAGAGAAAGACAAATACTGTACGTCTCAACTTAAATATGGAATCTAAAGCAAAAACAAAAATACTCATAGAAAAAGAAATCAAATTTCAGATTTATGGCTATCAGATGCAAAGAATAGGGTTAGGAGAGTTCAATGAAATAATCAAAAGATGCAAGCTTTCAGTTCCGAGATAAGTACTAGAGATATAATGTACAATATGATGAATTATAGTTAACATTGCTGTGTGGTAAGTTTGAGAGTTATTAAGACAGTAGATCCTAAGAGTTCTCATCACAAGGAAAAACTATTTTTTCCCTTTTTTGCTATCTATATGAGATGATGGATAAAAACTATACTTCCTGTGGTAATCAGTTCACAATATATATAAGTAAAGTCAATATACTATACATCTTAAACTTATACAGTGATGTATATCAATTATTTACCAATAAAACAGGAAAAAAAGAGCTGAATAAAATTTAATTGTTAATGAACAAAAGGTCTTTTTGGAGGTGGTTCCCTTCCTTTTCTCAAATTTATGGCTTTACCATGGTTATATTTTGAGAGAAGGCCCAAGAAGATATCTCTTGTTCCAGAAGGAGTAAAATTTCTTCACCACTGTTGATAGAAGTATGGGTTTAGTTTCCTTCTTCCATACGGAGTGATATTGTAGAGGCCAGAGAGTAAACTTTGAGTGAGAGAGCCAAAAGACCATCTGGGTGATTCCAAAGAACATCTGGGTATATAAAACATCCAGTTTGTTTCCAATTGATCTTTTCATATCTGGGGCTTTAAATTGGGAGATTTTAAGTTCCTCAGTTAGAGGGTCAATAGATTCAAGATTTTGCATGATTTCGATGAGATCAGAACAGATATATGAACTCCTAGCTTAGCATATTTGTCAGAGGCTGAATTTCTTTTTACTTTGGGAGTTTTTACCTTATAGCTACCTTCCTTCATAAATTAAAAAAAAAAAAAAGTTTCTAAGAAGCCAGACACTTGTGGGGAAAAGAGAAGCCTGACCACAATTTAGTGAAGATAAGGAAAAGGGTAAAAAATAAGCAGTAGTGAACCCTTAGTCACGGTTGTTAAAGGGGACCAAGGATATCATGAAGAGTAATTTCTTTATATTTTTTAAATGTCTCAGTGAAACCAGGTGAAAAGTGTAATTCTTTCACCCAAATATGGTTTGTTCAAACTTGTTGTTGTTGTTCAGTCAGTCATGTCTGACTGTTTGGCACCTCGTGGACTGCAGCACGCCAGGCTCTGCTGTCCATCACCACCTCCTGGAGTTTGCTCAAACTCACATCCCTTGAGTCAATGATATCACCAAACCATCTCATCCCATGTTGCCCCTTTTACCTCCTGCCCTCAAGCTTTCCCAGCATCAGGGTCTTTTCCATTGAGTCGGCTCTTTGCATCAGGTGGCCATAGTATCGAAGCTTCAGCTTCAGCATCAGTCCTTCCAATGAATATTCAGGGTTGATTTCCTTTAAAGATTGACTGTTTGAACTCCTTGCTGTTCAAGTGACTCTCAAGAGTTTTCTACAACACCACAGTTCAAATGCATCAAATCTTTGGTGCTCAGCATTCTTTATTCATTGATTGATCAAATTAGTGATTTTAATTGAATCAAGAAATGGAAAGAGATAAGAGAAAGCGAGAGGGTAAAGAACAACATCAATCTCAGCAGCAGACTGGAAAGTAATTGCGATTATTTATTATTACCTTATATGTTATATCCATGCTGACCCCCTTATAGCTATCAAAATTCCCATTTAGAATTCAAAATTCAGTGCATATTTAATTCTGTCTGGAAACTATTCCCTGTAACCAAGTTTTGTCTATTATTTTTCCTCAGAATATGTGTGAATAACTTCATCAAAGCACTTGAAAAATACATTGGATTAACTGCCTTAGATTTTTCTTTCAGTAGACCTAGTTCCTTGAAATCACTATTTTCTCAACACTTTTCTATGGGCTGACACCTTGACATTCAATATGTGTCAGGTTTTATTATTGTTACTGACAACTCTTACATTGCTGTCTTCATAAAGTTCTGAGAAAAACATTTTTATTGCAAAGTATCTGTTCAGGAGGGCTTCCCTGGTAGCTCAGTTGGTAGAGAATCCACCTGCAATGCAGGAGACCCTGGTTTGATTCCTGGATTGGGAAGATCTCCTGGAGGAGGGCATGGCAACCTACTCCAAAGTATTCTGGCCTGGAGAATTCCATGGACAGAGAAGTCTGGAAGGCTACAGTTCATGGGGTCACAGAGACTCAGACACGACTGAGCAGCTAAGTGCACACACACATCTGCTGGGGGACACTACCTACGCTCTAGTTTCTTATGTTGTTGTTTAGTCACTAAGTCATGTCCAACTGCTGTGTCCATGGAATTTCGCAGACAAGAAGACTGTAGTGGGTTGTCATTCCTTGCTTCATAGCTTATCATATGTATTATTAAACAAGAAATGCAGAATGTGACTTTAAGAAAGATTTCTGTCTGGTTTTTTTAATGTATTAAAAATCCACTTGGCCAATTATACTTCCCAATGCTATCAAATTGACTGAGGGGGTGGTAATCCAGGAATTATTTTTGTCACCAAAAATCAAAGGCTTTCCTTTGCAGAAATAACATATCCCCTGCTCTATTCTAGCCTGATGACCCTATGAATGCTCGGTTATTTGCAGATGGATGTATAAGGGAACAGGAGTATGCTGGTTTCAGCAGTTGTACTGTGGTCATTCCTCACATAGGATTCTTCCTTTATGAAGAATTTCAGCCATTCTGGATCCCATGCCTGTGATCCTAGTGATGAGCACTGGCTAAGCATAAAATACAGCTCTGATTAGTAGATTTGAACAGTAGTATTGATTACAACTTTATTACTTGCACCTAAGAGAAGTCTATTTCTAAGAACTTACATTTCACATAAGGCACAAATTACTATAAATAGTGATTTTAGTATATTAAAACCTAGGGATCTCTCTAGTATTTTATACATGCAACCTTTTATCCTTATATTAAGCCTAAATCCAGGGGATCGTCCCAAACCAGGGATTGAACCCAGGTCTTCCGCATGGCAGGTGGATTCATTACCAGCTGAGCCACAAAGGAAGCCCAGGATATTTTAAGTATTAATAAATATAATTAATTTCAGATAAAAACTGATGAAATGCCTTATTTAAAATTACATAAATGTACAATGTGGGACCAGATATTTAAATGTTATTTTCCTGTTACCCTATTTCTGTGAGTTTTGCTTTTCTAAGCTTTTTTTTCCTATCTATTCTTCCTCAAAGGAGCACTTTGAAAATTAGTTGTACTTCTGTAAATATGATTTAAGTTCCTTAGGGAGAAAGCACTCAAAAAATGGAATATGTAATATGTTTATTCAGTAAATTATTATATCAAATCATAATCCAGAGAGTTGTTTATTGAGTTGGAAAAGTACAGAAACCATAAATACATCATCTTAAAAGGAAATCTTTTAAAAATCTTTCAAGAGAAAATCATCCCCCATCAATATTACCTTTATTTTTTTGTGTGTGTGTGATGGTACCATTTATTTGCTTGATGTGTAAACACAAAAAATGTACACATTTTGGAATAGTCACAGTGGAAGGAGAGCTGCTTATACTGATGATGCTGTCTATCACTTTTCTTTTTTTTTTATTCTAATTTAATTTTATTTTTAAACCTGAAACACTGTATTAGTTTTGCCAAATATTACCTTTAAAAAGCCTCTTTTTTATACTACCTTTAGCAGCTAGTGTTCATTTATATTTGCAGTTCCAATCACATAATTAACACTAAACTGATTATATTTTAATTTTGGTATGTTTGTGATTTTCCCTACAAAAGGTATATAGTAGTATTCCTTTCCTTTCACAAACACAATCATTATGACTTTCTCTACTGCTGCTGCTATAGCTGCTGCTAAGTCACTTCAGTCATGTCCGACTCTGTGCGACCCCATAGACGGCAGCCCACCAGGCTCCCCCGTCCCTGGGATTCTCCAGGCAAGAACACTGGAGTGGGTTGTCATTGCCTTCTCCAATGCATGAAAGTGAAAAGTGAAAGTGAAGTCACTCAGTCGTGTCCGACTCCTAGCCACCCCATGGACTGCAGCCGACCGGGCTCCTCCGTCCATGGGATTTTCCAGGCAAGAGTACTGCAGTGGGGTGCCATTGCCTTCTCCAGACTTTCTCTACATTTGCAAATATTTCCAACTTATGATGCATAAAAAGAGAGCTTTCTTCCTCAAACTGAAATTGTAGAAGAAATTTAAGTATTCACTGTAGTACTAAAAAAATTATTAGATTATTATGAGAAAAACACAGTCTCAAGAATATCTCCATATATAAAAATCATGAAATCAGAATGAATGTAAAACTCGATAAAGCTAGTTAATTAATAGCCTTATGTGAGCCAAGCAAAAGACCTCAGAATAAAGTAGCTTGTAGCCTGAACAATAGACAGAATAACTCAGAGAGTGAGAAACGGACCCTGGTACAGTGATGAAATTACTTGGTTAATTAATTTAATGGCTGTGGAGCAATGAATTCTGTCCATCCTCTGAGAACCTTCAGGACCCAGTGTAAAGCTACAAGCCACTTACTATAAGGTCAGTTTTGAAGTGGGAGAAGTAGAACAATATTCCAGGTCACCTCAAACACAGTCAAAGCAAATAATCTTCACACCCAGAATATTTTCTCACCAATAGTAAACTGGATTAGCCATATATACATACATAAATAACAAAAGACATCAAATAACTTCTCATAAGAAACTGAATCATTCCTCAGGAGAACACAGCTCACCATCTGTGGATGACCAAACCAATTAAGTTACCAATACTAGTCAAACTAGATGCTTTATTTATAAATATGAGTAACTATTATAGCTGGAAAACATACTAAATATATAATGCAAAAACACATATATTTGATTTGCTTAATGAGATTAGACTATCAAATTAACTATTTAAATATAAGAAATACATAAGGAACAAAGTAACTTGTCAATTAACTATTAACTGATTTAAAAAATAAATCTCATAACTTCTTCAACTTTTCAGAAGAGATTTTAGTTTAATTCTTAATAACAATATATTGTCAAGGCAACTAATACAAATTATAGACTTATTAGAGATTAAAAATTACCCATAAACCAGAGATATCATTTTTATATTATGAGTGTATCTCAAGGCTGCTAGAAATAACTTTTGCAAGAATAGCTCTATAATGTTGAATAGCATATATATTTATGTAGCTGGATGGGGAAGAGGAATTATTTCTTATTCATATCTTGTTAGATTTCTTTCAAAAGGAGGAAAGAAAAGCCTGTGGCTTTCAAAAACCTCAAAATTATGGGATGCCAATAGTTAGCAATGAGAGTCAAGCAAAATATGACTAAGAAACTCGAAACCTAACATATGAAGAGGAAAGACGCATAATCAGTCTATGAGCAAATGGACTATACTAAACGGAATATTTGACACACACCACCTTTGGAAGTCTTCACTAAAAACTTAAGTAGGCAGATGGTACTCTGATGAGAATTAATTTCAAATTTCAACCAGTCACTGATATTTAAATGAAGACTTTTAAACTTAAGTTTGATACTATACTCTTCTAATTACTGTAATCTTGACAAAGAGGCAAGAATATACAATCTCTTCAAAGAGTGGTGCTAGGAAAATTGGACAGTTCAGTTCAGTCGCTCAGTCATGTCTGACCCTTTGCGAACCCATGGACTGCAGCACACCAGGCCTCCCTGTACATCAAAAACTCCTGGAATTTACTCAAACTCGTGTCCATTAAGTTGCTGATGCCATCCAACCATCTCATCCTCTGTCCTCACTTTCTCCTCTTGCTTTCAATCTTTCTCAGCATCAAGGTCTTTTCCAATGAGTCAGCTCTTCGCATTAGGTGGCCAAAGTACTGGAGTTTCAGCTTCAACATGACTCTTTCCAATGAATATTCAGGACCGATCTCCTTTAGGATGGACTGGTTGGATCTCCTTGCAGTCCAACGGAATCTCAAGAGTCTTCTCCAACACCACAGTACAAAAGCATCAATTATTCAGCGCACACCTTTCTTTATAGTCCAACTCTCACATCCATCTTGACTACCGTAAATACCATAGCCTTGAATAGATGGACCATTGTTGGCAAAATACTGTCTCTGCTTTTTAAAATGCTGTCTAGATTGGTCACAACTTTTCTTTCAAGGAGTAAGCTTCTTTTAATTTCATGGCTGCAGTTACCATCTGCAGTGATTTTATTGCCACATTCAGACTTAAATTGAAGAAAGTAGGGAAAACCACTAAACCATTCAGGAATTACCTAAATCAAATCCCAAACAATTATACAGTGAAAGTGAGAAATAGATTTAAGGGACTAGATCAGATAGACAGAGTGCCTGATGAACTAAAGAGGACGTTGCACAGGAGGCAGGGATCAAGACCATGCCCAGTAAAAGAAATGCAAAAAAGCAAAATGGCTCTCTGAGAAGGCCTTACAAAGAGCTGTGGAAAGAAGAGAAGTGAAAAGCAAAGGAAAGGAAAGATATACCCATTTGAATGCAGGGTTCCAAAGATTAGAAAGGAGAGAAAAGAAAGTCTTCCTCAGCAATCAGTGCAAAGAAAAAGAAGAAAACAATAGAATGGAAACAATCTTCAAGAAAATTAGACATACCAAGGGAACATTTCATGCAAATATGGGCACAATAAAGGACAGAAAAGGTATGGACCTAACAGAAGCAGACAATATTAAGAAGACGTGACAAATACACAGAAGAACTGTACCAAAAAGATCTTCACAACCCAGATAATCACGATGGTGTGATCACTCACCTACAGCCAGACATCCTGGAATGTGAAGTCAAGGGGGCCTTAGAAAGCATCACTACAAACAAAGCTAGTGAAGGTGATGGAATTCCAGTTGAGCTATTTCAACTCCCAAAAGGAGATGCTGTGAAAGTGCTGCACTCAATATGCCAGCAAATTTGGAAAACTCAGCAGTGGCCACAGGACTGGAAAACGTCAGTTTTCATTCCAATCCCAAAGAAAGGCAATGGCAAAGAATGCTCAAACTACCGCACAATTGCACTCATCTCACAGGCTAGCAAAGTAATACTCAAAATTCTCCAAGCCAGGCTTAAACAATATGTGAACCATGAACTTCCAGATTTTCAAGCTGGTTTTAGAAAAACCAAAGGAACCAGAGATGAAATTGCCAATATCCACTGGATCATTGAAAGAGCAAGAGAGTTCCAAAATAATGTCTATTTCTGCTTTATTGACTATACCAAAGCCTTTGACTGTGTGGATCACAATAAACTGTGGAAAATTATGAAAGAGATGGGAATACCAGACCACCTCTCCTGCCTCTTGAGAGACCTGTATGCAGGTCAGGAAACAACAGTTAGAACTGGACATGAATAACAGACTGGTTCAAATAGGAAAAGGAGTACGTCAAGGCTGTAAATTGTCACCCTGCTTATTTAACTTATATGCAGAGTACATCATGAGAAACACTAGGCTGGATGAAGCACATGCTGAAATCAAGTTTGCTGGGAAAACTGGAATGGGACAACTAATGTAAAAGAATGAAATTAGAGCACTACTTAACACCATAAAAATAACTCAAAATGTATTAAAGAGTTGAATGTAAGGCCAGACATTATCAAATTCTCAGAGAAAAACAAAGAAAACACTCTGTGACCTAAGTCACAGCAAGACCTTTTTTGAAACACCTCCTGAGTAATGAAAATAAAAACATAAGTAAACAAACGGGACCTAATTAAACTTAAAAGCTTTTGCACAGCAAAGCAAAACATTAACAAGACAGATGAAAAAACAACCCTCAGAATGTGAGAAAATATTTGGAAAAGAAGCAATCAACAGTAGATTAATCTCCAAAACTATACAAACATCTCTTGCAGTCAGTTCAGTTCAGTGGCTCAGTCGTGTCAGACTCTTTATGACCCCATGGACTGCAGCACGCCAGGCCTCCCTGTACATCACAAACTCCGGGAGCTTACTCAAACTCATCTCCTTCAAGTCGGTGATGCCATCCAACCATCTCATCCTCTGTCCTCTCCTTCTCCTCTTGTCTTCAATCTTTCCCAGCATCAGGGTCTTTTCCAATGAGTCAGTTCTTTGCATCAGATGGCCAAAGTATTGGAGTTTCAGCTTCAGCATCAATCCTTCCAATGAATATTCAGGACTGATTTTTTTTAGGATGGACTGGTTGGATCTCCTTGCAGTCCAAGGGACTCTCAAGAGACTCTCAAGGGACTCTCCAACACCACAATTCAAAAGCATCAGTTCTTTGGTGCTCAGCTTTCTTTATAGTCCAACTCTCACATCCAAACATGACTACTAGAAAAACCATAGCTTTGACTAGAAGAACCTTTGCTGGCAAAGTAATGTCTGTGCTTTTTAATATGCTGTCTAGGTTTTTCATAACTTTTCTTCCAAGGAGCAAGCGTCTTTTAATTTCATGGCTGCAATCACATCTGTAGTGATTTTGGAGCCCAAGAAAATAAAGCCTGTCACCATTTCCACTATTTCTCCATCTATTTGCCATGAAGTGATGGGACCGGATGCCATGATCTTAGCTTTCTGAATGTTGAGTTTTAAGTCAACTTTTTCACTCTCCTCTTTCACTTTCATCAAGAGGCTCTTTAGTTCTTCTTTACTTTCTGCCATAAGGGTGGTGTCATCTGCATAGCTGAGGTTATTGACATTTTTCCCGGCAATCTTGATTCAAGCATGTGCTTCTTCCAGCCCAGCATTTCTCATGATGTACTCTGCATATAAGTTAAATAAGCAGGGTGACAATATACAGCCTTGACATACTCCTTTCCCGATTTGGAACCAGTCTCTTTTCCATGTCCAGTTCCTACTGTTGCTTCCTGACCTGCAAACAGATTTCTCAAGAGGCAGGAGAGGTGGTCTGGTATTCCCATCTCTTTCATAATTTTCCACAGTTTATTATGATCCGCACAGTCAAAGGCTTTGGCATAGTCAATAAAGCGGAAGTAGATGTTTTTCTGGAACTCTCTTGCTTTTTCCATGATCCAGAGGATGTTGGCAATTTGATCTCTGGTTCCTCTGCATTTTCTAAAACCAGCTTGAAAATCTGGAAGTTCATGGTTCACATATTGTTTAAGCCTGGCTTGGAGAATTTTGAGTATTACTTTGCTAGCCTGTGAGATGAGTGCAATTGTGCGGTAGTTTGAGCATTCCTTGCCATTGCCTTTCTTTGGGATTGGAATGAAAACTGACGTTTTCCAGTCCTGTGGCCACTGCTGAGTTTTCCAAATTTGCTGGCATATTGAGTGCAGCACTTTCACAGCATCTCCTTTTGGGAGTTAAAATAGCTCAACTGGAATTCCATCACCTTCACTAGCTTTGTTTGTAGTGATGCTTTCTAAGGCCCCCTTGACTTCACATTCCAGGATGTCTGGCTGTAGGTGAGTGATCACACCATCGTGATTATCTGGGTTGTGAAGATCTTTTTGGTACAGTTCTTCTGTGTATTTGTCACGTCTTCTTAATATTGTCTGCTTCTGTTAGGTCCATACCTTTTCTGTCCTTTATTGTGCCTATATTTGCATGAAATGTTCCCTTGGTATGTCTAATTTTCTTGAAGAGATCTGTAGTCTTTCCCATTTTATTGTTTTCCTCTATTTCTTTGCATTGATCACTGAGGAAGGCTTTCTTTTCTCTCCTTGCTAATCTTTGGAACTCTGCATTCAAGCTGGTATATCTTTCCTTTTCTCCTTCGCTTTTCACCTCTCTTCTTTTCACAGCTCTTTGTAAGGCCTTCTCAGAGAGCCATTTTGCTTTTTTGTATTTCTTGTACTTGGGCATGGTCTTGATTCCCGTCTCCTGTACAATGTCAGGAACCTCAGGCCATAGTTCATCAGGCACTCTGTCAGATCTAGTCCATAAAATCTGTTTGTCACTTCCACTGTATAATGATAAAGGATTTGATTTAGGTCATTCCTGAATGGTCTAGTAGTCTTGCCTACTTTCTTCTATTTAATTCAGTATTGGGCAATAAGGTGTTCATGATCTGAGCCACAGTCAGCTCCAGGTCTTATTTTTGCTGACTTTATAGAGTTTCTCCATTTTTGGCTGCAAAGAATATAGTCAATCTGATTTCAGTACTGATCATCCGGTGATGTCTATGTGTAGAGTCTCAAGCAGTCTCATGCAGCTCAGTATCAAAATTAAATTAAAAAACAACCCAATCATAAAATGGGCACAATACCTAAACAGACATTTCTCCAAAGAAGATATACAGATGCCCCCAAATTCATGAAAAGTTGCTTAACTACACTAATTATTAGAAAAATGCAAATCAAAACTACAGTGAGGTATCACCTCACAACCTTCAGAATAGCCATTATTGAAAAGTTCTACAGGAGAGAAATGTGGAGAAAATGCTGGAGAGAGTGTGGAGAAAAGGAAACATTCTTTCACTCTTGTTGGGAGTGACAATTGGTATAGTTACTATGAAGAACAATAACAAAGCTTCCTTAAAAAATAAAAATAAAGGTATCATATGATACAGCAATTAAACTTCTAGGCATAGAAGTGGAGAAAATAATAATTTGAAAAGATCCATACACTCCAATGTTCATTGCAAAACTGAATAGCCAGGACATGGAATCAACCTAAATGTCCTTCAATAGAGAAATGTATTAATATAAAAAAGATGTTGTACACATATACAATGGAATATTACTGAGCCATAAAATGGAAATAATGCCATTTGCAGCAACATGGATGAACCTAGAGATTGTCATACAGAGTAAAGTCAGAGAAAGACAAATATATGATATTACTTACATGTGCCACCTAAAAAAATGCTGCAAATTATTTACAAAACAGAAATAGAATCATAGATGTAGAGACAAATTTATGGTTCCTGTGGGGAAGAGGGGAGAAGGATAAACTTGGAGAATGAGATTGACATACACATACTGGAATGGGTTGCCATGCCCTTCTCTAGGGGATCTTCAAATCCAGGGATTGAATCCCGGTCTCCCACATTGCAGGCAAATTCCTTACTATATGAGCCACCAGAGAAGCCATAAAAACATAACTAGTAAGAATCTCCTGCATAGCACACAGAACTCTATTCGATATTCTATCATGGCCTAAATGTGAAAAGAATCTAAAAAACTGGATATATGTGTAACTGATTCACTTTATTGTACACCTGACACTAACACGGTATTGTAAATCAATTACTCCAATTGAAAAACAACGACTAAGTTTGACAGTATGAACTGGAGAAAGCTGTTTCTCTATGTAATATTCAGGCACAGAGTTTTTAGGAGATGTCATGGTTTTATTTCTGAAACAGGGGAGTTAGAAATCATAGATAGAGAAGAGTCAGAGAAGGAAAGGGGGAAGTCAGCTGAAAAATCTGACAGAACCTTGAACCTGATGGGAGAAATTATCCAGAGAATTTCTATAAACTAGCATATGTAATAGTTAGATTCTGTTATTTCTTGCCTAAATATCTTTCTGAAGGTGAAGAATGTTGCTGTCCTCGTGACCTGGTTTCAAATCCCAGTTCTGCTACTCAGCTACATGACCCCAGGAGAGCCACTTAACCTCTCTCTGCTCAATCCTTTCTCTATGTAATGCTGATAATACTAGGGACCTACTTTATACAGTTGTTGTGAGGACTAATTGACCTAATACATTAAAAAATCTGAGACTGGCACTTCTAAACATTCAGAAGGTACACATACTGCTTTTTTTCTATTAATTCTTGGTGCTGGACCAGCAGAGTAAGCACCCTCTTAGTTGATTGGGGGATACTTTGTTGTAGGTATGTGTTGAACGGACTGCCATCTAATCCCCTTCTTGGTACCAGTGCTGGGAAGAAAGGATTTCAGATTCTGGCTACTTCTGAAGCCTTTGCGTTTAGAGGATCTTGCTCTTAGATTCAAATATATATCTTTTATCTCTACACTAAACTCTTCTTGACCTAACTTGTTTATGGCCTTAATTACTATTTATCATGTGTTAAGTGGAGCCATCTGATATACAGATAAAGGCAATAAACATGATCATTTTTCTGTATATTAAAGGATATTTCAGTAGGAATAGGAGGAAATGTAAATTTTTGCAATATAGATGCTTCCAAATGTTGATTTGCTGTTGATATCTGTTTAAATGGAAAAGCACAATCCATCAGCAGTTTTTTATTCATTGCTCAGATTTCTGCTGACAATGCCTGTGACAGAGCCAAAATGACTAAGATAATACATGAAGTAGAAACAGGTTATAAATATTTAGAATTTTTTTAATATGCATTTTCAAGATTGAGCTTAATTTCTGTCCTCTCACTAATTAGAAAAGAGCTGGGGGGAAAGGGGCTGAGTACAAAGCTGATAGTAATAACAGTAACAACAATCCTGATATTAATTTTGAAATCCAAACATTAGGATTTATGATATCCAAACTCTAAGAAATCAGAAGACATCACTATCAAATGCCTAACTTGAAAATAATTCTACGTACTGATTAGTATCCTAAGTACCCCTAAAAAAATAAGAGCAAAAGTTACCCTACAGAGTGTTGCTTTTCATATTTTAGAAAAATAATAATAAGTATATATGTATCTAGATACACACATACACACACACACACACACACACACACACACACACATATATATATATATATATATATATATATATATATATATATATAAAGCAAGAGAGTTCCAGAAAACATCTATTTCTGCTTTACTGACTATGCTAAAGCCTTTGACTGTGTGGATCACAATAAACTGTGAAAAATTCTGAAAGAGATGGGAATACCAGACCATCTCTCCTGCCTCTTGAGAGACCTGTATGCAGGTCAGGAAGCAACAGTTAGAACTGGACATGGAACAACAGACTGGTTCCAAATAGGAAAAAGAGTACATCAAGGCTGTATATTGTCACCCTGCTTATTTAACTTCTATGCAGAGTACATCATGAGAAATGCTGAGCTGGATGAAACACAACCTGGAATCAAGATTGCCGGGAGAAATATCAGTAACCTCAGATATGCAATTGACACCACACTTAAAGCAGACAGTGAAGAAGAACTAAAGAGCCTTTTGATGAAAGTGAAAGAGGAGAGTGAAAAAGTTGGCTTAAAGCTCAACATTCAGAAAACTAAGATCATGGCATCCGGTCCCATCACTTTATGGTAAATAGATGAAGAAACAGTGTCAGACTTCATTTTTTTGGGCTCCAAAATCACTGCAGATGGTGATTGCAGCCATGAAATCATATGATTATTATCTTTCAATTTGTTAATGTGATGTATTATGTTGAAAGATTTGCAGACAATAAAGAATCCTTGCATCCCTGGGATAAAGCCCACTTGGTCATGATGTATGATCTTTTTAATGTTGTTGGATTCTGTTTGCTAGGATTTTGTTAAGGATTTTTTCATTTATGTTCATCAATGATATTGGCCTGTAGTTTTCTTTTTCTGTGGCATCTTTGTCTGGTTTCGGTATTAGGATGTCGGTGGCCTCATATTTTAAGCTTGGAAGTCTACCTTCCTCTGCAATTTTCTGGAAGGGTTTGAGTAGGATAGCCGTTAGCTCTTCCCTAAATTTTTGCTAGAATTCAGCTGTGAAATTGTCTGGTCATGGGCTTTTGTTTGCTGGGAGACTTCTGATTACAGTTTCAATTTCCGTGCTTGTAATGGGTCTGTTAAGATTTTCTATTTCTTCCTGGTTCAGTGTTGGAAAGTTGTACTTTTCTAAGAATTTGTCCATTTCTTCCAAGTTGTCCTTTTTACTGGCATATAGTTGCTAATAGTAGTCTCTTATGATCCTTTCTCTTTCTGTGTTGTCTGTTGTTATTCCTGCATTTTCATTTCTAATTTTGTTGATTTGATTTTTCTCCCTTTATTTCTTAATGAGTCTGGCTAATGGTTTGTCAATTTTATTTATCTTCTCAAGAATCAACTTTTAGCTTTGTTGATTTTTGCTGTGGTCTCTTTTGTTTCTTTTGCATTTATTTCTGCCCCAACTTTTAAGATTTCTTTCCTTCTACTAAGCCTGGGGTTCTTCATTTCTTCCCTTTCTAGTTGCTTTAGGTGTAGAGTTAGGTTATTTATTTGACTTTTTTCTTGTTACTTGAGGTAAGCCTGTATTGCTATGAACCTTCCCCTTAGCATTGCTTTTACAGTGCCCCACAGGTTTGGGGTTGTTTTGTTTTCATTTGTTTCTATGCATATTTTGATTTCTTTTTTGATTTCTTCTGTGGTTTGTTGGTTATTCAGCAGCATGCTATTCAGACTCCATATATTAGAATTTTTAATAGTTTTTCTCCTGTAATTGACATCTGATCTTACTGCATTGTGGTCAGAAAAGATGCTTGGAATGATTTCAATTTTTTTGAATTTACCAAGGCCAGATTTATGGCCCAGGATGTGATCTATCCTGGAGAAGGTTCCATGTGCACTTGAGAAAAAGGTAAAATTCATTGTTTTTGGGTGAAATGTCCTATAGATATCAATTAGGTCTAACTGGTCCATTGTATCATTTAAAGTTTGTGTTATCTTGTTAATTTTCTGTTTAGTTGGTCTATCCATAGGTGTGAGTGAGATATTAAGTCTCCCACTATTATTGTATTATTGTTAATTTCCCCTTTCATACTTGTTAGCATTTGCCTTACATATTGAGGTGCTCCTATGTTGTGTGCATATATATTTATAATTGTTATATCTTCTTCTTGGATTGATCCTTTGATCATTATGTAGTGTCGTTCTTTGTCTCTTTTCAAGGCCATTATTTCAAAGTCTATTTTATCTGATATGAGTATTGCTAGTCCTGCTTTCTTTTCATCTCTATTTGTGTGGAATATCTTTTCCAGCCTTTACTTTCAGTCTGTATGTGTCCTTTGTTTTGAGGTGGGTCTTGTAAACAATTCCATTCACCATTGCAATGAAAAGAATAAAATACTTAGGAATGTAACTACCTAAAGAAACAAAAGAGCTATATATAGAAAACTATAAAACACTGATGAAGAAAATCAAAGAGGACAGAAATAGATGGAGAAATATACCATGTTCATGGATTGGAAGAATCAATATAGAGAAAATGGGTGCACTACCCAAAGCAATCTATAGATTCAATGCAATCCCTATCAAACTACCAAGGATATTTTTCACAAAGCTAGAACAAATAATTTCACAATTTGTATGGAAATACAAAAAAAACTCAAGTAGCCAAAGCAATCATGAGAAAGAAGAATGGAACTGGAGGAATCAACCCGCCTGACTTCAGGCTCTACTACAAAACCACAGTCATTAAGACAGTACGGTACTGGCACAAAAACAGAAATATAGATCAAAGGAACAAAATAGAAAGCCCAGAGATATATCCACGCACCTATGCACACCTTATCTTTGACAAAGGAGGCAAGAATATACAATGGATTAAAGACAATCTCTTTAACAAGTGGTGCTGGGAAAACTGGTCAACCACTTGTAAAAGAATGAAACTAGAACACTTTCTAACACCATACACAAAAATAAGCTCAAAATGGATTAAAGATCTAAATGTATTACCAGAAACTATAAAACTCCTAGAGAAGAACATAGGCAAACACTCTCTGACATAAATCACAGCAGGATTTTGCTGTTGGTAGGAATACAAACTAGTACAGCCACTATGGAGAACAGTGTAGAGATTCCTTTAAAAATTGGAAATAGAACTACCATATGACCCAACAATCCTACTGCTGGGCATACACACCAAGAAAACCAGAATTGAAAGAGACATGGGTACCCCAATGTTCATCTCAGCACTGTTTATAATAGCCAGGACATGGAAGCTACCTAGATGTCCATCAGTAGAGGAATAGATAAGAAAGCTGTGGTACATATAAACAATGGAGTATTACTCAGCCATTAAAAAGAATACATTTGAATCAGTTCTAATGAAGTGGATGAAACTGGAGCCTATTATACAGAGTGAAGTAAGCTAGAAAGAAAAACACCAATACAGTATACTAATGCATATATATGGTATTTTAAAAGATGGCAATGATAAGCCTATAGGAGAGACAGCAAAAGAGACATTGATATATAGAACAGTCTTTTGCACTCCATGGGAAAAGGCAAGGGTGGGATGATTTGAGAGAATAGCACTGAAACATGTATATTATCATATGTGAAACAGATCACCAGTTAAGGTTCAATGCATGAGACAGGGTGCTCAGGGCTGGTGCACTGGGATAACCCAGAGGGATGGGATGGGGAGGGAGGCCCAGGATGGGAAACAAATGTACACCCATGGCTGATTCATGTCAATGAATGTATGTATGGCAAATGAATGTATGGCAAAACCACTACAGTATTACAAAATAATTAACCTCCAAGTCAAATAAATAAATATTTAAAAATAAAAAAAGAATGTATTTTTTTTTTTTTTTAATTTTATTTTATTTTTAAACTTTACATAACTGTATTAGATTTGCCAAATATCAAAATGAATCCGCCACAGGTATACATGGGTTCTTACGTGCATATGTATAATTGACTCACTTTTCTGTACAGCAGAAATTAATACATTATAAATCAACTGTACTTTCATAAAATAAATAAATAATAAATTTAAAAAGTAAAGGTTAAAAAAAAAAAAAAAGCAGAGACATTACTTTGTCAACAAAGTTCCATCTAGTCAAGGCTATGGTTTTTCCAGTAGTCATGTATGGCTGTGAGAGTTGGACTATAAAGAAAGCTGAGTGCAGAAGAATTGATGCTTTTGAACTGTGGTGTTGGAGAAGACTCTTGAGAGTCCCTTGGACTGCAAGGAGATCCAATCACTCCATCCTAAAGGAAATCAGTCTGGGGTGTTTATTGGAAGGACTGATGTTGAAGCTGAAACTCCAATACTTTGGCCACCTGACACGAAGAGCTGACTCATTTGAAAAGACCCTGATGTTGTGAAAGATTGAGGGCGGAAGGAGAAGGGGAAGACAGAGGATGAGATGGTTGGATGGAATCACCGACTCAATAGACATGAGTTTGGGTAAACTCCAGGAGTTGGTGATGGACAGAGAGGCCTGGTGTGCTGCGATTCATGTGTTCTCAAAGAGTCAGACACGACTGAGCAACTGAACTGAACTGATTCAGACATTCAAGACTAAAGGAAAACATGATGATTTCAGAAGAAAATGTTAAAATATACTAGGGGAAGACTACACATATACAAAAATTCAATCTCACAGGTTTGCATAACATTTCAGGGATTCAGAGATTCTCTTCCTCCCTCAGACTTTTGATGGATAACCTTGAAATAACCTCCACAGTATTATATGTCCTGCATCCAAATATAAAAAGAAAAAAAAAAATCACTGAAAATTATTAGATCATGGGCATTATACCACCTGACAAACTCTTGATCTGGTACTATATATTACTTCTCAGTACTGAATATGATGCTGCAAACTTGTCTTATAAAAGTTATGGGACCCAAAGAAGAAAAAGGTCTGAATTAAGCCCATTTCAAATGGAAGAAGTTGAACACTTACAGGCTCAGAGCCAAAAGAAGTACAACTGTTGCTTCTTTCATTATGTACCATTGAACTGATGGTCAAGTTTTACTCACAATATAACTAGCCTCATGTTAGCTTAGAAAATTTTAAAGGATATTTGGTCAAATGGCCTGAAGTAATAGATCAAAATATCTACTGGGTATCAAATCATGGCCAATGTAACTAACATATTTACCATCCAAGGTAAAGTGAAGATCATGTGCACCTATGTGAATGAGAGCTTTCCTTTACAGAACTATATGTTATAAACCACTTAAAAACTGGGACATACAGCTCTGCTAGAAAATAGTTTGGAAGTTTCTTACAACATTAACAGTATATTTGCAAAAGATCCAGAAATTGTACTTGTGGGTATTTACCTTAGAGAAATGAAAATTTATATTTACATAAAAATATAAACACAAATGTTCATGTTTTATTTATAACAATAAAAAACAGGGAAGAATAATGCAGAGGGTTGCCATTGCCTTCTCCAGGGGATCTTCCCTACTCAGGTTTATAACCTGCATCTCCTGCGCTGACAGGTGGATAATTTACCACCAACCCACCAGGGAAGCCACAAAGGAGTACTACTCAGTAATAAAAAAGGAACAAGTTATGGTTATATGTAACAAATTGGATAGATCAAGGATCTATCCAAGGATAAGGATAGATCATTATGCTGAGTAAAAAGACATCTAAAAGGTTACATATTGTATTATTCTATTTATGTATAAAAATTCTTTAGGATACAAAATTAACAGTGATGGCTGCCAGGGGTTAAGGTTGGAAGATTATGAGCATGGAACAATAACATGAAGGAATTATTTTGTGACAAATTCTGTATCTGATTGTGGTAATAGTTATGTGAATAAATACATGTGATAAAGTTTCATGTAACTATAATCTCATCTCTTAAAAAAATGAGTGCATGTAGAAACTTATGAAATCTATACAAGGTTTTTAGTTGAGTTAATAGTATGCTGATGTAAATATTCTGACTTCAATAATTTACTTTGGTAGCGTAAGGTGCCATCATTATAGTAAAGATACAAATGAACTATGTATAATCTTTAACTATGAGGATAAACTACTTCAAAATAAAAAGAAAGTATAATCTTTAAGACTACTTCAAATAAAAATAAAGTATAAACAGTAAGAATGTATGTGCCAAAAGTATACTTGGAAAAATTAGTCTGAACTTCTTTTTTGGCTGTAGTTAGATTTTAGTGTCCATTTATTACTGACATAGTTTCTAGTTTATGGCAATAAACCCAAAGTATATGACCATTGTGTCCTTCTGTTGTTGTTGCTGTTTACCATTAAAAGGTGGCAATATTTATGGGATATCCCCAAATATTACATACTGGAGGATGTACTACCAAATGGTTTAGTTAATTAAACATACTTCTTGGGCATTCGTGAGAATATACTGTATTAAATATATTTCAGCATAAAAGCTTTAAAATGCTGATATCATGAAAATATTGATGGGTGTTGGAAAGAAAGTATTTATGAATAATTTCTGGAAATCATCTTAATTATTTCAAATTTTGCATTTGACTGTTGCTCTGATTTTATTTATTTTATTTTTTTGTTCTAATTTTATTTTTAAACTTTACAATATTGTATTAGTTTTGCTAAATATCAAAATGAATCCGCCACAGATGTACATGTGTTCCCCATCCTGAACCCTCCTCCCTCCTCCCTCTGATTTTAAATGAATTTTGATATCACTTCAAGACTTGAAACCATATTCTCTAAATACTTTTATTCACTGGGATTATATGATGCACTGCTTTACAGTGTAACATCAGTTAAAAGTAAAAAAAAAAAAAAAAAAAAAAAAAAAGCATGATTTTTTCAACACACAGAAAAGTGATCTACCTCCAAAAATACACAAAATAGAGACACAGATGTATAGAACAGTTTTTTGGACTCTGTGGGGGAGGGCGAGGGTGGAATGATTTGGTAGAATGGCATTGAAACATGTATAATATCATATGTGAAACGAATTGCCAGTCCAGGTTTGATGCATGATACAGGATGCTCGGGGCTGGTGCACTGGAATGACCCAGAGGGATGGTACGGGGAGGGAGGTGGGAGGGGGGTCAGGATGGGGAACACGTGTACACCTGTGCTGGATTCATGTTGATGTATGGCAAAACCAATACAATATTGTCAAGCAATTAGCCTCCAATTAAAATAAATTTATATTAAAAAATAAAATAACAACTATACTCCATATATCCATATATAATTCTCTAATATTTTGCACATACATAGTGTACTTAGTTGGAGAAGGCAATGGCACCCCACTCCAGCACTCTTGCCTGGAAAATCCCATGGACGGAGGAGCCTGGTAGGCTGCAGTCCACGAGGTCGCTAAGAGTCAGACACGACTGAGCCACTTCACTTTCACTTTGCACTTTCATGTATTGGAGAAGGAAATGGCAACCCACTCCCGTGTTCTTGCCTGGAGAATCCCAGGGATGGGGGAGCCTGGAGGGCTGCCGTCTATGGGGTCGCACAGAGTCGGACACGACCGAAGCGACTTAGCAGCAGCAGCAGTGTACTTAGTTTTCCAATTACATTCTTGAGTTTTAAGACATTAAGTGTTTTTTCTATTTCTATTGCATCTTTGTTGTTTCTTAGCAAAGTTGATAAATTTATTTTTGGTTTATAGGAATTGCTTTGTTGATTATAGAAGCTAGTACTATATTGAGTGCTGTTTCTAGAAAACAAATATTTCAAATTATATCTAATCATCTGGTTCAAATATATTGCTTTCTCAGGCTTTTGTCAGCAAAACTAGCTCAATTTATCAACTCTGTGTATTCAATTGTGAATAAATGCTAAAATTTCTCCTACTTTTTACCATTCTTTTATGAAGTAAAAATTTTCACCAGATGTACAAAAAGTCTAGTAACTCCCATTTTATAGAATAAGAAGCAAATTTTAAAGATTTCATTATTGTCAAAAGATATTCCTATTTTTAAACATTATTGTCATTATATGCATACTAGAAAGACTACAATTTATATGTATAATTATATATGATACATGTATTGAAACACACAAATACACAAAATATGTATATACATACAAATACACTGACAATAAAAAATGCTGGCAATGATATAAAGCAATTAAAATTCCAATATATTGTAGCTGGGAATAGAGAAGGGCACTGTAGCCTGTATACTAGTGGGGCAGTTCCCAGAAAGTTAAACTAACACCTGAAATTGACACAGAAAACCCATACCGAGGTTTTATGCAAGAGAAATAAAAGGTCATATTCACACAAATACTTGTATACAGTCATTTATAGTACCTTTATTCATATGGGAAATTTGGATTTTATTTGGGAACTAACTCAAGTGTTTTTAATTGAGTAAACAGATTTTAAAAAGTTGTACTTCATACAATGCACTGCTGCTGCTGTTGCTGCTGCTAAGTCACTTCGGTCGTGTCCTACTCTGTGCCACCCCATAGACGACAGCCCACCAGGCTCCCCCGTCCCTGGGATTCTCCAGGCAAGAACACTGGAGTGGGTTGCCATTTCCTTCTCCAATGCATGAAAGTGAAAATTGAAAGTAAAGTCGTTCAATTAAGTCTGACTCTTAGCGACCCCATGGACTGCAGCCTACCAGGCTCCTCCATCCATGGAATTTCCAGGTAAGAGTACTGGAGTCGGGTGCCATTGCCTTCTCCCCAGTGCACTACTACTCAGCATTAAAATGAAACAAAATATGGAAATATACAACATGAATGAATTTCAAGGTGTTATATGTTAAATAAAGGGAGCTAGTCTAAAAGGGTCCCATTGATATGAAACATGGTATGACTAAGCAGTTCCACCCCTGGGTGTGTATCTGGAAGAGTTAAAATACTAATTCAAAAGTTATATGCATCCCAATGTTCACAGCATCACCATTTACAATAGCCAAGACATGAAGCAAACCATATGACCATCAAAAGACAACTGGTTTAAGAACATATAGTACATATATACAGTGTAATATTACTCAGTCCTCAAAAAGAATGAAATACTGTCATTTGTGCTATATCAATGAACCTAGAGAATTTATGCATAGTGAAGTCAGTCTGGCAGAGAAAGACAAAATACTGCACAATGTCACTTATAATGTAGAAACTAAAAAATAATATAAATGAAGGTACATACAAAATAGAAATAGATTCACAGATATAGAAAACAAACTTGGGGCTACTAAGGGGGACAGGGAAGGGGAGGAAAAAATTAGAGGTATGGAATTAACATATACAACCTATTGTATATACAATAGATAAGAAAAAGGACATACTGTATAGCTCAGGATATCATTCCCATTATTTTGTAATAACCTACAATGGGATATAATTTGCAAAAATACTGAATCACTATGCTAGACACCTGAAACTAACACAATATTGTACATCAACTATGTTGTTGTTTTTGTTGTTTAGTTGCTAATTCGTAAGCAGCCCTTTTGTGATGCATGGACTGTGTAGACCACCAGGTTCCTGGGTCTAATTTAAAAATTTAGTTAAAATTAACATTTCAAATTTTATAGATATATTTGTTATTTTTTAAAATTATGACACCCTTTATTTTATTTAGGCCATGTGGCTTGCAGGATCTAAATTTCCCCAACCAGGGATTGAATCCATGACCTGAGCAGTAAAAGTGCAGAGTCTTAACCACTGAACTGCAGGGAATTCCCCATTATTTTTAAAATTTTCCTCTTCTTCTTCTCCTCACCTCCATGAGTATGTAACTAACCAAAAAGAAACAGAAGAACTCTACAACCATTTCTAAAATACAATTAGATGACATACAAATGGTCAAGGAAGCACATGAAAACATGCTCAGCATCACTGATGATTAAAGAAATGTAAATCAAAACTACAATGAGGTCCCATACCATACTGGTCTGAATGGCCATCATCAAAAATATCTACAAACAATAAATGCTAAAGAGGGTGTGGAGAAAAGCGAAGCCTCCTACACTGTTGGTGGGAATGTAAATTGGTATAGTCAGCATGGAGAACAGTATGGAGGTTCCTTAAGAAACTAAAGGTAGAGCTATCATATGATCCAGCAATCCCGCTCCTGGGCAAAAATTTGTCAAAAAATTAATTTGAAAAGATACATGTACCCCAATGTTCATTGCAGCACTATTTACAATAGCCAGGATATGGAATCAACCTAAAAGCCCATCAACAGAGGAATGGATAAAGAAGATGCAATACATATATTCAATGAAATATTACTCAGCTATAAAAAAGAATGAAATAATGGAGCAACATGGAGGGACCTAGTGATTGTCATACTGAGTGAAGTCAGTCAGAGAAACAGAAATATCAAATGATATCCTTTATAGATGGAATCTAAAATATGGTACAAATTAAAGTATTTACAAAAGAGAAACAGAGTCACAGATGTAAATAACAAACTTACAGTTACCAGTCAGTGAAGTGCAGGGAGTGATAAATTGCAAAACTGGGACTAACATATACAAACCACTATGTATATAATAAGGACCTACTTTATAGCACAGGGAATTTTACTCAATAGTCTGTAAAGGCCTATATGGGAATAGAATCTAAAAAGACTAAATGCATATGTATATATAACTGATTCACTTTGCTGTACACCTGAAACTACCACAACATTGTAAATCAACTATACTCCAATATAAATTTTTAAATTATTATATAATTTTTAAAAGCAATTTAAAAACTGACAAATTTCCTAAGATGCTATTATTTTATTCTCTATTAATGTGACTTTATATGTGACTATGAATTTATCTGTGCAACATTAATGTGAAATATCTACTTAAGAGTTAATTGGATAAAAATACTTGTCACTTGATTATTAGGCTTCCTGCTGGTAATACAAAATTATACTTGGCTACTGGAATTGACTTAAATGTTCACAAAAAAAAAATGTTATTTCTGATTCTACTGACTTTTCCATCCTATTTTATCTTCACTGAAATCAAAAGGACATTGTAGAACGAGGAAAAAATGACAAGTATGTAGGATTAGCCTTTGACCATTATTACTGTATGCTTACAACTGAATTTGCATCATGGGAATACCATCAATAGGTAAGTAACAACAGTTTTGTTGTTCAGTCTGCTTATTTGTCCCATGGGATGCAGAGTGTTAGTTATAATTTCAGTGCCTACTGTGTAATGAAAAATTGGCAGGACAGGGTACGAAAAGAGCATCTGAGTAATGCAAGTGACAAAGACAAGCAAAGTTTGACACAAGATTCATATATGTACATTATGTGGCTGCTATTTAGTCACTTGGCAATCTTAGACAAACCACGGAATCTGTCTAAATGTAGCGCCCTCCCTTAACATGGAGGAATGATAGTAAACCTTCAAATGCTGTTAAGAGGATCAGAGACAATTAATGGAATAATTTTATGCAATTATGAATAAAATATTTGTTTCACCTTTTTGAGAGGGTACTTTTTACGTAATCCCATAGTTTAAAGATATAGGGACACTATATATTCAGAGGAATTCTATTATAATTCTATTACAGAGAATACAAAAGAACACCGCAGCAGAGAATAAAGAAACTTTCAGTGTTTAATTATATTTTCAGTGGAGTTAATCCATATGAAGCATAAAGTTGTAATTAGGTAGTGCTTTAGATGAAAATAATTACCATTTTAGGGACTTCACTTGAATCTTCAAGATATGCCAACTGATTAACTCATTCCAAAGACAAAATTATAGTGCAACATCCTCTTTCAAAAACTGACCCTCATCACCTAGACAATTAAGTATTTTTGAAAAGTATGATCTCCCTACGTTCTAACACTGAGTAAACTGAAGTGAGGAAACATTTTAGAAATAGTTAGTTAATTTGGACATACCTTCTGATACTATTCATAAAAGCATTAGACTGTATTTTATGTCTTAAATCCTATATGGTAATGATTAAAATTTGGTTTCTTTTTTTATCTCCGTTAATAATGATTCCAAATTCCCAAGCATACATACTTTTTCAATTTAAAATATTAATCAAATTAGATATATTCCATTCATAGCCAAGTGAAACCAACTAGTATTTAATAAGTGTTTATACATGACATGCACTATGTTTTCAGGGGGATAAATAAAAGAAATAAATTATGAATTCTTGCCTCAGAGGGTAATGTATGAGTGTGGACTATAATCTGAAAATAAGCTAAGAAAGTTTTTATAAAGGAAAATTACCAACTCAATACCTAAGAAAGAGATGCAGAGACTATGATAAACACATTATCTATTGGAGTGAACAGTATAAACATATCTCAAAGGCAAAAAAACAAAAACAAAAACAAACCCACATAGGATTTACTGAGAATGATGTTAGACTGATTCAATGACTTTGAGAAAGGCAATGATGAGAGGTATATACAATAGGTTGCTTAGGACAAGATTGTTTAGACTTTGTAATGCTAGATTTAGGTATTTTAATTTGATGCTTTCCATTTCTCTAAATGGAAATTCATTTAAACTTTCTGAAGATAGTTTTTTATCAGAGTAATAATGAAAAAACAGAAATGGAAATGTCAGTTAAATTGGGGATTTTTTTTTAATATGGGGAAAAGATAACTAACATTCCAACTATAGTGATATTAGAAGAAAGTAAAGACAATATGCACATGAGAAATCCTGAAGAAATAGTCATTAGGATTTAAGGATGGAAGAGTTAAAACCAAATCAGAACTAGCTATCAACGTAGAAAAGCTTTTAACTCCAGGCAGCTTCGAGAATTGGAAATCTAAGATGAACTCATCTAGTGTGCAGGGAGAAATATTTTAAAAACCTGTTAAACTCAAAGAAGCAAAACATTTAAATGGAACTATCTGAGGAATTACTGCAAATTGGGAATTGCACACTAAAACTCGAGAAAACTCAGACTGGCAGGAGTAATTTTAGGGTCCAGCACATTGATGAGAGAACTGAGGCCACAGACTTGAACAAAATCTCTAACTGAAAGCTAGCAAAGAGAATATCCCCCAGGAGAAATCTGAGGAATAGCAATACTTGAGAATGTAAAGAAAAAGCATCAAGGAAAGGTATTTATTATGATTTAGATAAAGCAATATTTTTAAAAAGAATGAAATGGCCAATTGTGTTGCCTTCTATAATGAAGTTAACAAAGGTGGGAAAAAGAGGAGAAAACGACTGACAACTGAAAAGACTGTGTTAGAAGATTAAGTTCCAAGAGGTAGGGATGAAAACCAGATTAGGGACTTCCCTGGTGGCCCAATGGTTAACAATCTGCCTTCCAATACAAAGGATTCAGGTTTGATCCCTGGTTGGGGAACTAAGATCCTGCTGCATGCATTATAAAAATAAATAAATAAGAAAGTCAAATAAATAAATAAGAAAGAAAATCAGATTAAAAGGATTAAGAAATTAGTATTTGGTGAGCAATTGGAGGCAGCAAATAATGTACCATGCTTTCTAGAATGATTACAATTCAAGATTTAGTCAATGTGAAATTCTTGAAGGAGTTCTATCTAGCCAGAAAATGGGATTGTCATTGAAGCCTAGAATACACAGAGCCAACATTAATGAGTATAGACTCTGGCAGCTAGAGTAGAATCAAGGAGAGGGCACAGAGAGTCCAGGGAAAGCCTGCCTGGTCTGCAAAGGGAGCTTAGAGCTCTCAGAGGAGGCAGCCTAGTAACAAAAATGTTGCTCCCAACAGCTTAAGTAGCTGTTTTCCTGGAGAAATGGCAATAGATTCAGAAAAGTAGAAGCACTCAAAGGAGAAGAACTCGATATCAGGTAGGTATATCAGAGAAGAGAGTATCAAATACTTAAGAAACGGCACACATCAAGGTGACCAAAAGTAAAACATTGTGAGGGGGTCATTGAGAATTTATGACGGTGATTCAAAATGGGACTAAAAAGGAAGCCATGACCTTGTAAGTATTGTTAAGAAATGATAACTCTCCCTTCAGTAGAAAGAATAATAGGATCCCAAGCATGGGGGTGATATTTATTTCCGTCAATCACAAGATTTGCCAAGCTATTCCCTTAGCTTTATGAAAAAAGAAGAAGGGTAGAGAAAATGAAAACAATCAATTGTCAATCATGGGACAATTTATGCATGTTTCTTCTAGTTTTGAAATTTTGGAAGCCTCCAAGATTGGGAATTAGGAAACTCATAAATACTCTGAATTTTAAGTTTATGTTAGAGCCTGCCTTTAAGTTAAAAAAGAAAAAAAAATCTGAGTGGTCTCTGTAGTTACAGTAAAAGCAACTGTAAAAATGGTGGGCATGATTATCATTATACTACAATGATTATTACACTGTAATGATTATTCATTACAATAAAGGGACTTTATTTAGATCTGAGGAATGAACCAGTATGACTATGAGCAAGGCAATGGGACCAAACAGGAAGATGCTCAACAGAAAAGACAGCAAAGAACTCAGATGCTCAAGTGAACTTCCCCTGCATCTAAAGATACTGAATAAATAATTTCTTCACAACAGTAGGAAAAATCTTACCACTGGAAAATATCATGAATTTAAAATGACTGACTATGGTGCAAAGTAACCAGTCACTTGGGGATGACTTGCCTATATTACTAGCTTACAGAAACAGACAAAATAAAATATAAGCTTCCATTCAATTATTTCATTTGTTAGAGCTTTCTGAAAAAGCACTTTAAATTTTTATCTGTATCAAGAATAAATGCATCACTATAGCTACACTATACATTTTATAGAGTCCTAGATGATGTACCAACACCCATAATTTTCAAGAATTACCACCCAGAGGGAAAATCATCAGTTGTGAAAATAAACATTTTTAAAAATTAGTGTGGACTATTTATTAGGGACATACTTTCCTAAAATGAATGATCACTTTTAAAATTCATGACCCAAAACTGTTGCTCTTCTTAGCTGTGAGATTGGCACCCACCAGCACTGTGTGTTAGGAAAAAGATGCTTTTTTAAGACCTGTTAATTTAACTTATGTAAATTAATTGGCTGAAACACAAAGCAAGAGTGCAGAATTTTACCATTTGGATGGCTTTATTAACTGAAAAGTCAGGTGTTAAAATACATTTAAAGCTCTGTTATTCTGTTCTCTGCTGGTGTGATGTGGGCAGATTCTCACTTGTTAATTATATTGTGTATAAAAAAGTGGAAAAACTAAATTGAAAGAAATAAAATATTCTATATAGATACTTTTTCGCATGGAAGCTTATGCCCACAAAAAAATTCAGCACTTTCTGTCACAAAACTAGCTTTGTCCTAATCACAACCCCATAGTCACAGATTATTATGACAGAATTACTTCCTTTTTCAAATACTGCTTTTTGCTATAATAAAATCTCTTATTACTCTACAATCAGTATTCATCATTGTGCAATAGCTACTTAAATATACCTACCCAGAAACTCTCTTGAAACTTATAACAAACTTTGACTCTTGTCACTTCAGAGGGTCGATTTTCAAAAATAAAGTACTGACAACACTTAATGAACAATTCAGAATTGCTGATTTTTCAGACTGTACATGGTTGCAAATTTCAGCTTTGTAACTATTCTTACCTCCTTTACTCCACTGTTGTAATGTTAAGTTACAGGATTGAATTTCTACTTGCCAAAAATTTACTCCAAAAATTTACAATGATGTTTACTTGTGAGTAACTGTGATTTCACAATTAATATTTCATAGACTAGATTCTTCAAACATATTAAACATATAGCAGTTTACATCTCTTTTAAAAACATTGTGAATCTGCATCTTTTCTATGGATTTTAAACATCAAAAGATACTTTTAAAATTCCTATGCTGATTCAGATTTAGCATATGAAATGTTGAATAATTTATAAATATATATACATTATCTATAAACAGTTATCAAACTAGATCTATATTTTGATACCTATTTCCAGATTCTAGTGTTCTTGAGAATCTTTCAAATATATGTAAAAATGGATATAACATTTGCTTGAAAATACAGTTTTTCTAAAGGTGAAATGAGGATAATAATTCTAATCTCATATTTCAGCAAGTGGAAAAATATGAGGTGATATTTATGAGTAAGCAACAAATAATTATGATTAAATATTTTAGTAAAAAAATAAAAAATGATGAGAAAAATAGAATCACTGTAAGGTGAAAAACATACTCTGCTTTAAATTGATATGAAGAATGTTTAGAAAATATTTAAGAACTGAAAGAAAGCAATTCAACACAAATATAGCTGCCATTTGGGAATTAAGGGTATGAGCAATGGCGAGTGATCAGTTTGCAGCTAAACTTTTGCTGCTGAGCCTTAGCGACTTCACTTGACTCACAGTTTTCAACAGGCAGGCTATTAGGTGCATACCTGAAATACAAAGCAGGCATAATTGAGACAAACAAGACATCCATCATATTTTCAATGCCCAGAGACAGTGTTTTAAGTTACCTCTGTCTCAAATGGAAATGATAAAAGCCTTAACTGCCTTAGGAGAAATTATTACCACATGTGGCTATGGTTGAAGGAAAAGTCTTTACTTGCTGGAGGTACTGCGAAAATGTTTGTAACTCAAGCAGATGGGGGATGAGGAAAAGGCAGGTTGTCTTAAAATAGAAATAGGAAAGAGAGTTCAGGATAATGTGTTGGAAAATAAAAAGGCGTTGTGGTTTGATTAAAAGCATGAACTCTGCACAAAAAGCTTGTAGGACCTTGAAAATGAGCCCAGGTATCCTTGTACCTGGCAACACTGACCTGCCAACGTTGTCTAACAAACCAACTTCATGAGAAAGTAGATTAGTTAGTAGCCAATGAAGTGGAATTCCAAGCGTGATTTTGCTGAGATTTATTTGAGATGCCATGTTTACTTTGCAGAAAACCTCACAGATAGGAGTAGCACTGTGAGTCCAGGATTATTAACCAAGTCATAGTGTAGCTTCATGTTCCTATGCTATTTAATCCTTATGTCCCACATCTATTTTAGAGGTCAAGAGATTTTATACAAAGTTTATCTATAAATATAGTGTCAGACATGTACAAGACTTTGGACAAAAATTGAGTCAAAGAAATATGGGCCCTGTTTTGTTGAAGTTTAAAGATCATAACAGGTATTTATTAATTAAATAAATACAGAATAATACAACTAGGTATTTCCATTTCTTTGAAGCAATATATAGGGAGCTATGAGAGCTAAAACAAAGGGATATGATCTAGTTTCAAGACACATGGCATGTAAGTGGAGAAATGATATGTGAGAAGTCAAATTAATAAAGGGATGAAGAGGGGTGAACTTCTCAGCAGAAGGACAAGCAGGCCAAGCAGACTGAGCCTGATGGACATGCTCAATATAACCTACTGTAGGTGGTATAGGTAGCAAAGAGAAGAGTATTTGCAGATGAGCCTGGGATATCCCACAGGGACTTATAGTTCAAAAAAGCTAAGATCTTTGAGCTTTAACCTAATAATTGACAAATGGTTTTAAATGGGAAGGGGAATCATAAAATTATGTGACTAACTACTGCTACTTTTATGAAGATCATTATAAATGCAGAAGTAAATGGATTGGATAAGGAGGGCTGGGGTTGAGAAGGGATACTCTATTATTTTGTCAGTAAGAATGCTTAGGAGACTGTTATAGCAAAGTGACACTCTTGATTACCCAAATCCTTTTCTTCATTTCTCCAACACTGAATGACCCAGGTCTCAGTAGCCTCTTTTCTTCTTTATATAAACTTACAATCTAGATGCACTCACAGCTCATGGTTTAAAAATAATTGATCCTGATATTTCCCAAATTCACATCTAATCCATCCAATAAAAACACAATTTAACCTTGCGTTGCCATCTCCATTCTTAACACCATGATCCAAGTCACTAATTCATCTCCCTTAAAGGAGTGAGTTTCTTGACAATTTCTTAACCTCTATTTTTCTACAGTGCTCTACCAAACTGTATCTCAACAACAAAAAAACTAAAATATAAAAACAAGTCCTCTTCTATCTTTTCCCAACTCAGAAACACTCTGGTACCTCGGAAGCACCTTTCAAATAAAATCCAATATCCCTACTGTGGCATATTTTGTTTTCCATTAAATGGCTGCAACATTAACCATTCCACATGATGTTTGGAATCTTGCCATTTCTCCACTAAGAAAGCAAATCCATTATCTCTACCCCTTTGACTCTAGATGGGTCAGTGACTGGTTTGACGAAAAGATTATGGAAGAAATGATGCTGTACCAGTTCTAGAAATAGCCCTTACCTAACTTGGCAGCTTCCTCCACCTACTTCTTGGAATACTTGATTTTAAAACTCCCGTTCTTTGAACACTCCATTTAAACCCAGGCCCCAACTTACAGTTAGTTCATGACCCAAGAATAAGCCACACATAATAAGTCTCTTTCTTTGAAAGTTTTAGATAAGCATCCAATGAATAGCCAACATCATCTTAGCCAAGAGACATCTGCATACAGCCCAGATGAACCTTTGAATGAGTACAGGCCCAGCTGACATCTGAGTAACCTCACATAAGAAACTACAAGCAAGAATACCATCTCCTAAAAACAGTCATGCAGGAGAATCTAGCTTTATTGTCTCCCCGCAAAGACCAATGACTGAACAGCTACCCATGAATAAAAACTCCAGGCAACGTCTAAAATTCACTTAGGACGTTTTAGGACATAAGAGAAAGAAGGCAACTTCATTTCACCCATATCCTCCCATCACCCAAGCCATTTCCCTTCACGGCCAATAAGGAACTTTCCAGCTTGAAAGATTTTTCTCTTACCAGAAAAAGAAGTGGGTGAGTGATCAGCCTCTCCAGCTTTGAATGCAGGGCACAATACGAAGATTCAGCTTCAGTTTCATTCCATTTAGACAGGCAAAGCTGAGACATACTAAGCCAGATACGAACAAGAAAGAAAATCAGAGTCTGTTAGCAGACATGCATGGGAGTTATAGTTCATGAAAACCTTCTCTGAAGATAAACTCAGCAGATTTTGCCTCTGAGATATTCACTTGCCAGCACAATCTCATGGTCCCACTGCAAAACTCACCACCATGTGCCCCCAAAGTTATCTGTCCTTGCTGGTATGAGCTACCTGAGTGCCTGCATACTCCCTCGTCACCACATTGCTGCCAGAACCCAGGACCCACGCTGGCAGGCATACAAGTTTCCTACTGCTGTGCAAGTATAAGATGCCAGCTAAGTTCCTCCCAATATCTCTACCTATCTAAGCGAGAAGCCATTTTGTAGCCAGTTCAGGCTTTTGCAGGTATGCGAGTACAAGATACCAGCCAAAAGCTTTACCTTCTGACTGACGCCTATATCACCAGGTCTGTGCTTGAGACTAGCCCCTCCAGATATGCATCCACATGGCACCAGACTGATACCTGTCCTGGGCTCTACTGGGACACAGGGGAATGGGTGTAGCCACAGAAGAGCACCCTAACTCTGAGCCCAGAGTCGGCACCAGATCTCCATCTCTGTATGTCTACAACTAGCCCCTGCTGCCACATACGCATTTGCAGCTGGCCCCCACGGCTGAATATGCGCACACCACTTGCTTCAGCTACTATCACTGCTTGACTTGGTCTGATGTTACTGGATCTAGATGTGCCACCTAGAATCAAAACAGCTCTTACAACTATTGTGGATCCTCTGCAGTTCTATGCGACAAGAACCACATAGTTGTTGATACTGTGAACCACAGTGGCCAGAGCTGAAAAAACATCATGCCCACCCAGACCCATTGCTGCCATATAGTCCTGCACATGACATTCTGCACCATTAGACCCAGGGTCACAGCATCATCTAGCATTCTGCCATCCATAGGTGAAAAGTTTCCCTTACTAAAGTCAGTCCATAGAGCTTGGAAAAGGTGAATGCTTCTTCAAATGCATAGATGCCTTTACAAATCTACAAGGACCCAAAAGATTCAAGGAAGTATGTCTCCACCAAAGTAATACGGTAATCATCCAGGAAGGCTACAAAGAAAAGAACATTCTGAAACTGCCTAATAAAGAATTCAAAATAACTGCTATACAGGAATCAGAGAGTGATCAGAGAATACATATAAACAACAACAGAAAAACAATACAAGAACACATTGAAAAGTTCAGCAAACAGGTAAAAAACAAAAAAGAACAGAAATTTTGGAGCTAAAGATATAATGTGTGAACTGAAGAATTCAACAGAAAGTTTCAATAGTGAACCTGAACAAGCAGAAGAAAGAACTAGTGAGACTCAAGGCAGAGCAACTGAAATTATTTAATCAGAGGGGTGAATAATAATAATCTGCAATGAAGAAAGTCTATGTACTACTTGAATACTATAAAAAAAATTATATATGCATCACTGGAGTCCCAGAAAGAAAAGAGAATAGAAAGCAGTAGAAAGCCCATTTAAAGAAATAATGGCTGAGAACTTTTCAATTCTGGGGATAGATCTAGACATACAGGCTCATGAAGCTAACAGGTAATCTCAAAATTTCAGTCCAAAACAATTTGCATCAAAACTTATAATAAAACTGTCTAAAACAAAAGAATTTAAAAGCAGCAAAATAAAAATAAATAAATAAATAACAACAACAAAACCCTCTTTCATAAAAGATAGCCTCTCTTAAGAATACCAGCAGATTGCTCAGCAGAGCCCTTGAAGCAGATTCTCAGAAGGCCAGGAGAATATGGGGTGATATAATCAAAGTGCTAAAACAAAGAAAATACCATCCAAGAATATCTTACCCAGAATAACTGTCTTTCAGAATTTAAGGCAAAATAAAGAATTCCTTTAGTTAAAAAAAAAGAAGGCTGAATGTGTTCAATGCCACTAAATCTGCCTTACAAGGAATCCTGAGAGGAATTCTTCAAGTTGAATCAAAAGCACACTAATTAATTAATTGCAGATATATGAAAATATACAATACACTGATAAGCATATGGTCAAATACTCCAATACTATAAAATGGTGGTTTGATAACTAATTAAGTTTGCTAAAAGAACAAAAGTGTAATAAGTAGCTATAGTTTCTACAATTTTTTAATGAATACACAATATAAAAAGAAGTATGGAGACATCAAAAATGTCAAAGGGGGAACAGAAGAATAGAGGCTTTGAGTGCAATTGAAGTTCAACTGTTACACTGAGGAATATAATGAGGCTTCAGTGTTTTATTGAAGCCTCATGGGAATCACAAGGCATAAATCTATGATAGATAACACAAAGATAAGAAGAAAAGAATCATAATGGAAAGTCATCAATTTATAAAGGAAGAAAAAGAAATGGAACTGCAAAACAACTAGAAAACAATAAGATGGCATTAGTAGATGTATCTGTTTTTAGTAGAAACAAGAAAGATAACAAACAAAAAATCTCATGCCAAAAAGAACTAGAAGAAAAAAAATCACAGAAGGAAAGATGTAACAAAGATCTGAGTACAAATACATGAAATAGAGACCATAGAAACAATAGAAAAGATCAAGACAATTAAAAAGCTGTATTTTTAAGAGAAAATTGACAAAACTTTAACTAAAGTAACTCAAAAAAAATAAAATCAGAAATGAAAAAGGACATACTGCAATAGATAAGACAGAAATACAAAGGATCATGAGAAACTATTATAAATATATAGCCACGAACTTGATAACAAAGAAGAAATCAATATATTGATCAATATATACTAGAAACATAAACCTATGATGATTAAATCATGAAAAAATAGAAAACATGACAAATGATGTAAGAGGAGATAAATCAGTAATGAAAAAACTCCCCAACATAGGAAAGAAAACTAGGTGATTGCACTGGTGAATGTTACCAAATATTTAAAGAAGTAATGCTGCTGCTGCTGCTGCTGCTGCTTTTAAGTCACTTCGGTCGTGTCCGACTCTGTGCGACCCCATAGACAGCAGGCCACCAGGCTCCCCCGTCCCTGGGAGTCTCCAGGCAAGAACACTGGAGTTGGTTGCCATTTCCTTCTCCAATACATGAAAGTGAAAAGTGAAAGTGAAGTCGCTCAGTCATGTCCGACTCCTAGCGACCCCATGGACTGCAGCCCACCAGGCTCCTCTGTCCATGCGATTTTCCAGGCAAGAGTACTGGAGTGGGGTGCCATCGCCTTCTTTGAGAAGTAATGCTAATTCATTTAAAATCCTTCAAAAAAACTGAAGAGTAAGCAACAACTCCAAGGTCATTTTATGAGACACAACTCAGTCACTCAGTCATACCCAATTCTTTGTGACCCCATGGACTGTAGCCTGTCAGGTTCCTCTGCCCATGGGATTTTCCAAGCAAGGATATTGGAGTGGGTTGCCATTTCCTCCTCCAGGGGATCTTCCCAATCCAGGAATCAAACTCATGTCTCTTGTGTCTCCTGCTTTAGCAGGTAGATTCTTTACCACTGTACCATGTGGGAAGTCTAAGCCCTATATTACCCTGATACTAAAGGCTGATAAGGACATTACAAGAAAATTACTGACCAATACGCCTGATGAAAATCAATGTAAAACTTCTTAACAAAGTATTATCTAATTGATTTCAACAGCACATTAAAGGATCATTAATCATAATAAAGTGGGATGTAACCCTGAGATTCAAGACTGGTTTAATATCCACAAATCAATAAATGGTATACACCACATGTATAGAATAAGAGATAAAAATAATATGATCATCTTAATAGATGTAGACAAATCATTTGACAAAACATTACATCTTTTCATGATTAAAAAAAATTCCAAAGGAATTGAAAGCAGAATCTCAGAGATATTCACAGCCCCATATTCTCTGCACATTATTTACAATAGCCAAGATATAAAACAATGAGTCTGTCAATGAATGAATTAATAAATAATATATGGTATATTTATACAATAGAATATTATTGAGCCCTGAGAAAAGGAAATCCTGCTATTTATGACAACCTGAATGAAACTAGAAGGCATTATGCTAAGTGAAAAGAATCAGAGAAAGACAAATACTATATACATATATGGAATCCAAAAAAGCCAGACTCAGGGAAACAGAGAGCAGAGTGGTGGTTCCCAGGACTAAATGTGAGGGAAAATGGAAAGATGTTGTTCAAAGGGTACAAACTTTCACTTATAAGATTGTTTTGAGATATATGTACAGCTAATAATAGTGTAGTATATAATTGGAAAAAAAGTGTCTCAGAGAATCTCTCTTCTCCAGAGTAAAGTCTAGGCTTTGCATATTTATACAGCTTACAGAGATGGAGATTTAATGCATTGCCATGGGCAATTTTTCTAAAAGGGCAACATCTTAGTCCATTTAGCAAGAAGTGCATGAAAGTGAAAGTAAAACCATGAGAAGCTGCATAATTGAATCGAAATTGCTATATGGACAGCAAGTCCATATAGCAAGAATACTGGGGTTCCCTGGTGGCTCAGATGGTAAAGAACCCAGCTGCAATGCGGGAGATCTGGGTTCAATCCCTGGATTGGGAAGATCCCCTCAAGGAGGGCAAAGCAACCCATTCTAGTATTCTTGCCTGAGGAATTCCATGGACAGAAGAGCCTGGTGGGCTACAGTCCATGGGGTTGCAAAGAGTCAGACATGACTGAGTGACCTAAGCACAGCAAGAATACCATTGACTAGGTAGCTCATAAGTAACAGAAATTGGGACCTCCCTGGCAGTATGGTTGTTAAGATACCATGTTTCCAATGCAGAGGGTTCAGGTTTGGTCCCTAGTTGGGGAACTAAGATTCCACATGCCATGTGGCATGTGGAATTAATAAATAAATAACAGAAATTTATTTTTCACAGTTCTGGAGGCTGGGAAGTTCAAGATCGAGTCACCAGCAGTTTAACTTCCCATGGGGGCCTGCTATCATGGGCAGCCGTCTTACAGGCATGTCCTTACATAGGAGTGGAGAATGAGATAGCTCTCCAGAGTCTGTTTTATAAAGACACTAGAGCAATTTATGAGGGCTTTGTCCTCCTGATCTGACGGCTTCCCAAAGGTCCCACCTCCAAACATCACCACAATGGGTATTAGGATTCAATATATGAATTCTGGGGGGACACAGTCTACTGAAAGGGGAAAACAGACTGTTAAGAAAAGAATGGGGTATGGAGAGTAAATATGTTTTTCTAATTCTTACGCTATGCCAATCCTTGCTATTTACAGGTGATATTGTATCAGTTTATCACATGTCACTGAGGTTACATGTTTAACTAATGAAATAGTTGTCTGTTTACAGAAAGAATGTCCAGCATGGAGTAGGACCTCTGGACTTCAAAAAAAAAAAATATATATATATATATATATATATATATATATTCTATTTGTTATTTGATTTTTGATTCAATTATGCAGCTTCCCATGGTTTTACTTTTACTTTCAAGGCTTCTTTATCTCTTAGCTTAATTTCTGGCTCTTTACCTGCAAGTGCCTCCGATGCCAGGCTATTAGTTGAAAGCAAAATTCATTTGCTGAGAGCTGGGCTTTGACTCAAAAAATCCTAAGCTCTGGCTCTACAGTTGTAACTGTATTCACTCTGTTGCTAGGAAAATCAGGAGAAACAAAAAGTGATGCAAGATGCTTCCGAGGTTCTGTCTCTTACAATTCCTTTATGAAAACAAAATGCTCATCTGTTTGTTGTTACTGTGTTTTGTTCAGTCAGCATTGTGTTCTTATGTTTAGGGAACTCTTCTTTCTTTTGAAAATGTTATTCTTGAAAGTATTACTTTAGCTTTGTTTCTGCTGTTTTATATCATGTTTATTTTGCCATTATTTTTTCCTTACTGTGCTTTTTGCTTTTTGGTATTCTGGGGATTCTAGTAGAGAAGCAAAATAACTATAAAATTGTGTTACCAAGGATAAAAAAAAATTATCAAGGATAATTCTTATTGTAATTGTTTCTTAAGAGGTTTATGGCCTGCTGTAAGCTTTTAAGATACCATGGTTATTGTGAACATCAGTTCAAAACTGTTAGGTAAGGCTTAAAGAGATGGGGAAAAGTCTATGATTGTACAGTTCTTGATCATTACATTCCTTTAATACAAAGTTCTTAGTTCTCTTTAGTGAAATTGGTAACTAGTACTTAAGATGCTAAAAAGTTATTCTACCACTAATTAAAATGTGTGTGAAGTCATTAGATTCTCCACATCGAGTAATGCTCAGACACCAGCTAGGTTTCCCAAAATTCAACACAATCCTGGAACTATCGACCCTGAGGTAGCACTGTATCCCACTCATAAAGGGTTCCATCCAAAAAGACCACACTTCACTCCAAACTTCAACTGCAAGCCTAGGTTGTTGCCTATACTTCTGACTGACTGACTATAAATCACAGATTGCCATGAATCCCTCCTTAGGTTCCCTACTTTGTGGCTCACAAATGCCATAAAATCTGTTTACTCGCAAATTATTGGTTTATTATGAAAGATATCAAGGCTTCCCTGGCGGCTCAGATGGTAAAGAATCTGCCTCCAGTTCAGGAGACCCAGGTTTGATCCCTGGGTTGGGAAGATCTCTTGAAGAAGGGAATGGCAACCCACTCCAGTATTCTGGCCTGGAGAATTTCATGGACAGAGGAGTCGCAAAGAGTAAGACATAACTGAGCAACTAATACACACATACACACATAAAGGATATTAAAGAACATGAATCAACAGCCAGACAGAGAGAAACACAGGCTGAGGTCCTGAACAAAAGAGCTTCTGTCTTCATGGAACATGGGGCCCAGGAAGATGGCATCTGGAACTATTCTGTTTCCCCAGCCTAGAAGCTTCCAGAAGCCTATACATAACTCTGGAGCAGCCAGAAGGAAGAAATATTTATGGCAAAGTTATGGGAAAGAGCAATCAGTTCCCATGTTTTCTCCAGACAAGCCAGTCTCCCTGTATCTCCATTTCAAACACAGAAGCTCTCTAAAATTTCTGCTTTTGGATTTTCTGTGGAGGTTTCATCACAAAGGCATGATTGAGGAAATCATTGGCCCTTCAACCTCCAGGTCCTCTTCCTTCAGGCAAGGAGGTCTTAGGATGGGACTTAAAGCTCCAACCTCTGATCACATGATTGGTTTCCTTGGCAACCAGTTCTCATTTAAGTGGAGTCAAATGACACTGTTATTGAAAGCAGCTTTTTTGTCACTTCCTGCGGGCCCATTTCTGTTCCCTTCTAACTTTAAAGAACCTAATTATAGGAATGAGATCACTAAATAATTGAAATCAACTCCTGCTTTATGTACTCCTGAATGCATGCCATGCTCTGTTTAACCTGCTGATTCTTTTCCTAGATAAAAGAAGAGTGACAAAGTAAGCAGTTAAAAATTAACTGGCTCTCTACCCTCAACAGACCCCTAACCAATCCTGCAGGCAGATCATGCAGGCAAGGTATCATCTGAAGAAGAGTCAGTCTGCACTCAATGGAGAAGGATGCATAACCAACCTCCTGCCTTGATGAGTTACTGAGATTCTTCATCCTGCTCCATTTTTCCTTTTAAAAATTGTCATGGCTAAGCATAATCTTCAGAGTTGTTATCTGGATATGAGCCCACCTTCTCCCCAGATCACTGAGTTTTCTGATTAAAGCACCTTTACTCTCTACCTACACTTTTCTGGGCTGGATGAAGCACAAACTAGAATTAAGATTGCCAGGAGAAATATCAATAACCTCAGATGACACCACCCTTAAGGCAGAAAGTGAAGAAGAACTAAAAAGCCTTTTGATTAAAGTGAAAGAGGAGAGTGAAAAAGTTGGCTCAAAACTCAACATTCAGAAAACTAAGATCATGGCATCTGGTCCCACACTTCATGGAAAATAGATGAGGAAACAGTGGAAACAATGACAGAATACTTTGAGGGGCTCCAAAATCACTGCAGATGGTGACTGCAGCCATGAAATTAAAAGATGCTTGCTCCTTGGAAGAAAAGTTATGACCAACCTAGACAGCATTTTAAAAAGCAGAGACATTACTTTGCCAACAAAGGTTCATCTAGGCAAAGCTATGGTTTTTCCAGTGGTCATGTATGAATGTGAGAGCTGGACTATAAAGAAAGCTGAGCACCAAAGAATTAATGCTTTTAAACTGTGTGTTGGAGAAGACTCTTGAGAGTCCCTTGGACTGCAAGGAGATCCAACCAGTCCATCCTAAAGGAAATCAGTCCTGAATACTCTTTGGAAGGACTGATGCTGAAGCTGAAACTCCAATCCTTTGGCCACCTGATGCAAAGAACTGACTCATTGGAAAAGATCCTGATGCTGGGAAAGATTGAGGGCAGGAGGAGAAGGGGACAAGAGAGCATGAGATGGTTGGATGACATCACCAACTCAATGGACATGAGTTTGAGTAAACTCCAGGAGTTGGTAATGGACAGGGAGGCCTGGCATACTGTAGTCCATGGGTTCGAAAAGGGTCGGACATGAATGAGTGACTGAACTGAACTGAAACCTGTCTCTTGAATTATTAGCTTATGAGCTGAGAACATGGAACCTGGGTTCAGTTATATTACCACTCTCTAACTTAGGAAATCTCAGGTGTTTCAGGAGCTGTGAGCCAGCGGCTGTGAATGAAGACCAAATACACATGAGAAGTATATATTTGGTCATCTGAATGGCAAATACTTATTCCATATATATCACAGATGCCAAATGATTGTTATTGCTTTATCTAGATGAAAAATACAGTGGAGACAACATGAATTTGGGAATTAGGTGGACCTGAATTAGCACCTATAGCTAAAATATACCAGTTATATTGAGGGAACTTGGGAACCATTACTTAACTTCAAGTTTTCTCATTTGTAAAACAGAGTTAATATTCTGTATCCTCTAATCTTGAAGATTAATGACAACATAGCACTGCTTAGCATAGTATATACCATATAGTGCTCAGTAAAATCAATTGTCATCTTGTAATAAATAACCATTCATACTTACATTTCATCGCAAGGTCTTGTGTATTTCTCAAAGCCTTCAAATATTGTTTTTATATGCAAGGACACAGAACTCTGCATTAACATGAGAATCAGTGAGGCATACAGTTTTCATTGAGAGAGGAGTGTCATGGGTTTTTCTTTTAACAGAGATTCAGGGTAATCATCTCTTAGCCAGAAAGGACTCCACTGGTTTCTCTTCTTTGAGTTTCAAGAAGACAGGTCTGTAGTACAGAAATATGTGCACCACAGGGTTGGTTTGGCAGGGGAGACATTTGCTATTTTTAAAGCATATGTGTTGCTTTCTGTTTCTAAAACACCAAAGGTTCTTCTCAATGCCAAAATTTCTCCTTTGTCAAGCTCCATAGGAAACTGATGTAGTCCATGCTCAAAAGACATTCAATAAAAAGCTATGAAGCTGCCATTGACTTCACATCTCCACTGGAGGAAAAAAAATGTTACAGAATGTCAGGCCAGTCTTAAAAAGTTATGCTTATGCTATTACAAAGGGCTGAGAATTCAGCTTTTAAAATATCCCTCTGGGTATGGTAGCTCTGTGAGAGAATGAAAAATGCCATTGAAGAAAGGTTAGTAGTTTTTTCTTAGTTTTCTAATCCCTTTATACTTTTCCTGAAGCATAATACCATGCTGTTGTGAGATCTTCTGGCAGGGTGTGAATTTCATTTAATGGTTTCCCATCAACCATCCCAATTGCAAGAAAAAAACAGTGAAGGGGTTTCTGTTTTAAAACAAACAGACAAAAAACACAACTAGAAACACACTCCTTTTTGCTACTCCACTTATAATAGCCTAGAAAGTTACACAAACTCTGGAAATCATTAGAGCTTTACTGTGAGAAATTTTAGTACTCATAAGTCAGATCTTATGAAAGCAGAACGTGAAAGTTGATGAACTGTTTACTGTGGCCATATTCCTCCAATTAATGGTACTCTGTGGATGTATTAATACTTTACAATAGTTTACAAGAAGAGCTGCTACAATCAAAATATCCCCAAAATGTTGAGTTTTAAATGAGATGGAAATTTATCTCTCTGTCCTGAAAGAGTATATGGTTAGTAGGCTACAGTGGCCGAGGGGCTTGGAAGCATGCAGCCAAGCAGGGACCCTCAGCCCTTCTCATTTCTCCTCTGCCTTTGCCCAGGGTGTTGGATGTGTCTGTAGGGTTGAAGCTGAAAGCCTGTAGGACTGATTTCCGCAACAAAGGGTAAGGAAAAGTAATGAGATCAAACATGTATATATACACAAAGAATATCTTTTTGGGGGTGCAAAACTTGCTACTCCAAAATGTCTCTTTGGTATGTGGATTATCTCATATTGATAACAAACAAAACATGAAAGACCTAGAAAATCTAACCTTCCCCCTAACTTTCTAAAAGACTGTAAATAGAGAACCTATTGTAAGAAAGGAGTTACCACCATAGGTAACTATAGTAGGACCCTGGTGTGTAGAAAGGCAGGAACCTAGAAAAGTCTGTTAAAAATCTCTCTCTGGGTCCCACTAACTCTGCATGTCCCAGCAAAGATTTGTTTATCAAACATTTGCTTATCCATATTCATGTGAAGTACCTTCCCCCCCTTTGAAGTCCCAAACCACTTCTCCAACATCCTATTTGTCTTTAGCTGAAGATAATATTTAATGTGATAGGAGGTTCAGTGATTTTGAAAAGTTATTCAGATTTCCTGGATCTCTCCAATATTTATTTGTAACTAAATCGAAAAAGCAAGAGAGTTCCAGAAAAACATCTATTTCTGCTTTATTGACTATGCCAAAGCCTTTGACTGTGTGGATCACAATAAACTGTGGGAAATTCTGAAAGAGATGGGAATACCAGACCACCTGACCTGCCTCTTGAGAAATTTGTATGCAGGTCAGAAAGCAACAGTTAGAACTGGAACAACAGACTGGTTCCAAATAGGAAAAGGAGTACATCAAGGCTGTATATTGTCACCCTGCTTATTTAACTTCTATGCAGAGTACATCATGAGAAACGCTGGGATGGAAGAAGCACAAGCTGGAATCAAGATTGCCGGGAGAAATATCAGTAACCTCAGATATACAGATGACACCACCCTTATGGCAGAAAGTGAAGAGGAACTCAAAAGTCTCTTGATGAAAGTGAAAGAGGAGAGTGAAAAAGTTGGCTTAAAGCTCAACAGTCAGAAAACGAAGATCATGGCATCCGGTCCCACCACTTTATGGGAAATAGATGGGGAAACAGTGGAAACAGTGTCAGACTTTATCTTTTAGGGCTCCAAAATCACTGCTGATGGTGACTGCAGCCATGAAATTAAAAGACGCTTACTCCTGGGAAGAAAAGTTATGACCAACCTAGATAGCATTTTCAAAAGCAGAGACATTAATTTGCCAACAAAGGTCCATCTAGTCAAGACTATGGTTTTTCCAGTGGTCATGTATGAATGTGAGAGTTGGACTGTGAAGAAAGCTGAGCGCCTAAGAATTGATGCTTTTGAACTGTGGTGTTGAACAAGACTCTTGAGAGTCCCTTGGACTGCAAGGAGATCCAACCAGTCCATTCTGAAGGAGATCAGCCCTGGGATTTCTTTGGAAGGACTGATGCTAAAGCTGAAACTCCAATACTTTGGCCACCTCATGCAAAGAGTTGACTTATTGGAAAAGACTCTGATGCTGGGAGGGATTGGGGGCAGGAGGAGAAGGGGACGACAGAGGATGAGATGGCTGGATGGCATCACTGACTCGATGGACATGAGTTTGGGTGAACTCCCAGAGCTGCTGATGGACAGGGAGGCCTGGTGTGCTGTGCTTCATGGGGTCGCAAAGAGTTGGACACAACTGAGTGACTGAACTGAATTACTGAACTGAACTGAAACTTTCATTTGATTTTTATCTTTTTAATCTATCTCATATCAATTTAGTTTTAGACCAGCCAGAATAACCAGAATGGTAGGGGAAAATGTCTTCCTTCCTGACACCTTTATCACTCTCTCCCATATCCCACTAGCTGTAACTTATTCACTTTTCCCCAGCAAGATCAAAGAGCCGGAACAGTTAAGGCTCCGATGGACAGCCACATTCTCAGCTAAACATTGATCAGAGAATGAGGAGGAAGTGTTGTATAACTAAAATGAAAAACATGAAAATGGAAATGGGGAGATTTAAACATCTTCCCTGTGATATGGTCAGAGAATTTCTTCTAGGAAATATAACTGCTATCTTAGGAATATTTAGTTGCAAAATATCAAGTTGTAATACTCTGGAATGTTGAAAAGGCAAACTTTTGGATTAGTGGGCTGACAGATAAGATGGACTTGATATGCTTCTTACCACATCTCCTCTTACACACACTGTTACTTGCATTAGCAGGTTTGTGCTAATGTAATTAGAGAAAAATAAAGAACATATGTACAATTTCATTAGGAATTTAAACAAACGGTGCTGTTGAAGCAGATTAATTAAAAGTATATCCTCCAACCATATATCACATCCAACTACAGAACAGACATCCAAAAATAAAATAGGAAAATATTCTGATACCCTTAATATACAACATTGAACTGTAAATCTTCAACAACAGTTGTCAAAAAGAAAATAAGAAAATACTAGGACAATATATATGACTTTGCCAAGCTGTGAGAACTAGATGCTAAACTAAAGGGGAAAAATAGGTGGCTTTCCCTCAAGTGCAAGGAAATTATAATTTTATCTCATCAGAGCTATGAGTTCTGCCCTCCACCTTGGTGAACAGCTCTATCTCACTGACACTGGGAGACTGCCAACATACATGATTGCAAGAAGTAGGCATAAGCAGTGATTCTTTATCCCCTGGAATGTTTATATATCTTAGGGAAAGCACTGTGAAAAGTGCTGAAACTAAGCTTAACATGCTAAGGGTAGAGGGGCTCATGAACTATAGTATTGAAATGACAATTTCAAACTACATCCTACTCCCTAGTTTAATTAAAAAATATAGAGAGGAGAAAAGGAGATTTCAGACCAGTAAAATGAATCAAATGACTCTGAACAAAATTTACCTATTGACCTGCAAGAAATTACTTTTTATTTCTATTTTTTTAAATTGGAGGATAATTATTTTCCAGTGTTGTGGCGGTCTTTGCTGTATAGCAACACAGAGCAATCATAATTATATATACAAACATATATATATATATATATATACACACACACACACACATATATATATATATATATATATATATAAATATGTATAGCCTCCCTCTCCCTCCATTCCACTCCTCTAGGTTGTCACAGAGCCAGGCTGAGCTCCCTGTGTTATATATTAGCTTCCCACTAGTTATCTGTTTTACACATGATAGTGTATATATGCCAGTGCTACCTTCTCAATTTGTCTCAGCCTCTGTTTCCCCCACTGTAGCCACAAGTCCATTCTCTACATCTGCATCTTCATTTCTTCTCTGTAAATAGGTTCAGTACTTGAGAACACTAGGATACTGATAACTATAGCACAGATAGTATTTTCTAAATTCCATATGTGCATGAATATATTTGTTTTTCTCTTTCTGACTTCACTCTGTAAAACAAGCTCTGGGTTCATCCACCTCACTACAACTGAAAAATTCATTAGTTTTTATGGCTGAGTAATATTCCATTATATATATATATGCACCATATCTTCATTACCCATTTATCCATCGATGGACATCTAGGTTGCTTCCATGTCCTAGCTATTTTAAATAGTGCTGCACTGGGGCACATGTGTCTTTTAGAACTGCGGTTTTTCTCAGGGTATATTCCCACTAATAGGACTGCTGGGTCATTCCTAGTTTGTTAAGGAATCCCCATACTGTTCTCCATAGTGGCTGCACCAACAGGTCAGCTTTATACTTCAGTGTAACCATCTTGCTGAAATTTGGAAGAAGGAAGTTGCTCAAACATGGATAGTAATGTCTATGCACAGGTAGTACATTCTTGCACTAATATTATGAACTCAAAAATGAACAGAGAAACATCAACAGGCCTATGAACAGAAACTACTGAAAAGGGGAAAATGCCTTGATAAGTTTGAGGATGTTCATATCTCTGAAAAAATTCTCTATAAATATGATTAGGGAACTAAAGAAAGAACACCGTGAAATAAAGACAGAGATGCAATGAGAGCTAGCTATTGGAAGAAAAGGGGAGTGAAGGGAGAAAAGAAGTGAGAGAAGAAAAACTTAAAGCATAGAATAGGCATTAAAATCTTCTCTGGAAGCAATGAAAGTCTGAGGTTAAAAAAAAAAAAAAAGATTTTTATTTTGGAGAACACATTCAGTAATTTTATTTGGAATGCATAGGAAAGTTTAAAATGAGAAGACAATGATAAATGAATGATTAAGAAAGTAACAGACATTCTATTTAATAAGATTATAGAAATTCTAAAAATTACAAATTTCAAAGAAATCATAAATAATAGAAATATAGCGAGCAACCACAACTAATAACTAACATATATGAATCATTAATGCTTTATATCTACTATCAGCTCATTTAACCTGCAGGAAACCTCTATAACAAGACAATCTTATTTCTATACAATATAGTTTTACATCTATTTAACAACTGATGAGAGAGGTTTGCAGAGAATTTAAATAACCAGCCTTTGAGTTAATAAGGAGCAGATGTTGCAAAGCCAGACTTTCCACTTCTAGAGGTGATGTACTTTACATCAGCTTCCATGGAACTGAAGAAAACTCTGGTTCTAAAATTTGAAAGTGTTTGGTGTTTTACAGGCTAAACAAGTTACAAAAGCACTTCCTTCTCTAGATATATCCTGAGGAAGAAAAATGTTTGAATTTGAACAAGTTAAAAACAAATCCTGAAGGCATCTATTAAGGAAAAAAATGCTTTAGCTTAAAAATAACACTTAAAAGTTAAAAAAATTCAACAACTTCTTTCAGAATTCTATTTTCTGATAATGGAGCGCCATGGAGATGACACTGGAATTTTGATGGAGAAAGTTTAGGATTTAATTGTCTTTTACATGTAAAAACCTCAGAAAAAAGTGCTCAGTTTCCCACAGACTCTAGAAATACTCTTGCTTTTGTAAGAAAAATTATTTAAAGATCTAATCTAACAACAACAACAAAAAATCAGTTAAAATAAAGTATCTGAGTGGAAAAGCTATAGTGATAGAGGAGACTTAAAACAATGCAGTGAGAACATGAATTAAGGAGAGTTACCTCTCCAGTTTAAAAGTCCCATATGCAACAATGAAGAATCCTCAAGTAAGACCCAGTACAGCCAAAAACAGTCAATGCCATGTAAGGAACCTGTTCTGGTTTGTAAGACCTGTCTTTGGTTCTCCCACATTAGTATTTTCAGTTTCCTCTTGTTCTACTGTGTTCATTCAGCCACAGGTTCAAAGTAAAAGTTCAATAAATATGTTTCATAGATTAACAGTAATGTGTTATACTTCCATATTTGACTACAAGGCTCTCAAATAACAATGTGAATTCCCTTCTTCCTTTAAGTGATTGTAAGGAAAACTCTGGAATACTCCTATGTGTGTACGCAGCATTGACTAACAACGGTTTCAAATATCAGGATGCCTTGATTCACACGGAGTCTTTTCAATGCTGTTGGTTGGTACATATTAGGGTCTCATAAAATCACTGCGTGAAATCTCTGAAAACCACTGTCCTTGAAACAATCATGTTTTATTTGGAAGTTTCAGAAGTTATAGGTATTCTGCAATACTCTTTCCTGATCATGTTCACCACACTTGCCAGGAGAAGAATGTTGTTGTTTTGAGAGGGGTGGTAGTTGGTGGAAAGGATGAAATGAATGAGGACTGAGCAACACATATAGTCAGTTGCCTCTCCAAGCAGAGGGCAGAGGCTAGCATACCTCTGAGACCTTAACCTGGTGTGTGCATGCTAAGTTGCTTCAGTAGTGTCTGGCTCTTTGCAACCTCATGGACTGTAGCCGTCCATGCTCCTATGTCCATGGGATTCTCCATGCAGGAATACTAGAGTGGGTTGCCATTTCCTTCTCCAGGGGATCTTCTGACCCAGGGATCGAACACCCATCTCTTGTGTCTCCTGCATTGGCAGGAGGGCTCTTGACCACTAGCATCACCTGGGAAGAACCTAAATTTTTTCCTTACAGTATAAGGAAAAAATGTGTGTATGTAGACTCTGCTCCTCGTATTGAGCATGAGTGCTATAATGGCTCCATGTCAGTGATAGACAGTGACAGACACCATAAGAACACTGAAATTTCCTAAGATTCTCTAGCTGTTCTTATTTATACATAATCTATTTCTAAGATTCTCTAGATCTCTGTTCTTCCATCCTTTACTAGAATGCAGAAGACAATCATGACTATTATGTAGTTGTGAATGGTTTGACATTCGCTGATAATGAGTGACAGGAACTTACAACAGAGAAAGCAAATGGTACAAAAAGACTGAAAAGCTCACTGAATTTAAATATTAAAATAATTCTATAGTTATTTTATGCAAAATGCTATTGTATATGTGGATTTTAAACTGAAATTTAATCTTAAAGACTTCATAGTAAACAAATTTGAATACAATACAATTTTTACAATCTAGGCCTTTGACTCAATGTAATGTTAACATACACTTAGATATAAGCAAAGTACTGGCAGAGACAGTAGGTTAGGTCCATTATTTGGGAAGGTATAACCTTACATTGTCTTTATTTATTAGAGAGATACAGATATGTTTGCATTTTGTATATTCAAAGGCAGCTGAGATAGCTATTTCCAAAATAACATCTACTACTTCCCCAAAGGAAACACAAGAAAACAAAGCAAAGCTCCTGTAAAGAAAATCACAAAAAATAGGGTAAAATGAATAAGCAGATTGCCAAACAATTTTTAAATATTAAACAATAAATATACATGAATTGACAATGTTGAATTTTATCTCAGCCCTCTACTCTCATAAAATAGCAACAGTTAAGAAATTCTAAATTTTATGTTCCAGAAAATGCTCTACAACGAAGAACCACTTTTCCCCACATGATTTAGATAACCCTTGTGTGAGACTCATTGTTTACTTATGACAAGGCCAAGAACACAACCTTCAAATTCTCATTCTCTGTCTTACACATGATTAGCTGAAATATCGGTGCATCCCACCACCACCAGACTAACCAAACAAAGGGATAAATATTTACTGGTGGACTGAGATTCCCTGATTACAAAACAATCCCAGCTATAAAATCAGCCCACGTTAGGTTTTCTACACCTCTCCAAGGACGTCTAAGGAAAAAAACACCCATTAGGACTCAAGAATATTCAGATCTGTGGTTGTATTTCTACTGCAGAAATCAGAATAAGAAAAAAATCCCAAGCTTTTTTTTTTTTTTTAAATCAAACTATGACTTATTAAAATGCATGTTAATTTCTGAGAGAAGGATATTAACATTTCTCTCTGATTACAGATTTATCAAATACACTTTTCTTGAAAAATATGGAACGCTTCATGAATTTATGTGTCACCCTTGTGCAGGGGCCATGCTAAGCTCCTCTGAATTGTTCCAATTTTAGTATATGTGCTGCTGAAACAAGCACAAGCTGTTTGTTTTTTGTCTTTGATGATTTGGCACCATAATTTTCACCAGGCCAAAACACCCCCTTTACCCCTATGTCCTGTACTCAGGTCCTGAGGCCTCTGGGACACCCACACTCCATAGTTTGAGGAAGCCACAGTGAGCCCAGCCCTGACTCCTGTGTTCCAGACACTTGATGGCAGAACAGTAAAGATTTAATTTCAATTCACTTTTTCAGAGCTCTTTTGGCTTGATTTGGTTGCCCGTGTTTATCTTGGCTATAAAAGAAATTCCAATTCACTTCCAAATACCCTTCAAACCCCTGAATTAAATATTTCACCACTGCAGAAACAATTCAGTAGTTTACCTTTGTTTGGCAGAATTTAACCCAAGATTGTTTCTCACCACCACTGGACTCCTCTTGTTCTTTCTTCACCTCCAGCAAACTCACACCCTTTCCTCACTTAAAACTCTCCACACGTATCTTTCCCAGCTCTTTTTCTTGCCAAATATTCCTCCTTCATCTACAGTTTGCCCTGTTTGCTTTTAGCCCCTATTACTCCTCATTATTTTCTCCTGGCTCTATTAAATGCCCACGCTTCCCAACTGTTCACCCTAACAGCTATTATTGACTTTCCCTCCTGTGATGAAAGGTAAATCACCTTAGTGCCCACCTAAACACTTTAAGCCTTGGTCTCATTCAGATTTGCATGATATTATTAAAGATATTCCAGAATCCTGTAAGAATAGAAAAAAAAAATAGTAATCCATTCAGATTAGTCTTCAGGACATATTTTTCTGGGCTCCCTGCATTATATATACTTGTACAGCCGCTGGTGGGCCTGGGAAAAGGGTCATCAAGGAAATGAGAATACCTCTGAAGCTCACATACAGGATAAAATCATAAAAATTTCAATTTGTTCAATACAAACAATAATGTATTGAACAGAGATTCAAGACTGCAGACAATAAAGAGAAAAATTTGACTCCAGTTATAGGTATAGATGAGTTTGAAAGAACTATTGTGTTTCTGCTCATCATCATTGTGTTCCACCACTGGCATTAGTTTTGTTAAGAGCTTACAAAACAAAATTAGAGATTTTTAAGTAGATTACTGTAATATTTCTATCTCTGAAACACACACACTAGCTCAATACCATGAGGACTTCATTGCTGAAAAAACTAACTCAACACGATGTAAACTCATGGCTTTACAACTTAAACAATGTGAAGGAAACAAGCCAGGGAAGTCTGCTCCCTACAAAAACTCT